>NC_055679.1:18594897-18714897 GCF_017976325.1 Chelmon rostratus
TCATGTTCCCGTTTCATTGTGAAATCCAAACCCTGCAGCCATTCAGCCTCTCAGCCACTCTGTCTTGATCCTCCATCGAAGCCGTTAAAAAAAAACCCCATCTGTGGCTGTTTGCTGCCGACGGTTCAATCAGAGAATCAGCTGCAATGATCAATTCATCCACTGAAAGAAAATGAGTCAGCAGTTATTGTCCTACATCATTCACACCAGCCCGAACAGCCGGGTTCAGACTCAGACTCTGACTGAATAAGGTGACTTAACGACCGCGGCCCCGCCCACAGAGACGCCGCAGGGCTCAGGGCTCACACTGTCTCCACACAGGGAGACAGACAGGATCTGTCCGGCTGGCCTTCACAATGTGTCGTTCCTTTCCTCTTCACAGTCCTCCTCCTCCTCCTCCTCCTCCTCCTCGTCTCACTCCTTTTCTCATAGAAGGTGCTGGGACTCTTATCTCTGTGTGTGTGTGTGTGTGTGTGTGTGTGTGTGTGTGTGTGTGTGTGTGTGTGTGTGTGTGTGTGTGTGTGTGTGTGTGTGTGTGTGTGTGTGTGTGCGTGTGTGTGCGCGCGTGTGTGTGTGTGCGTGTGCGCGCTTTACATTATGTTGCTGTTGTGAGAGAAGTGTTTCTTTGAATGCACATTGAGTGTGTGTAGATGTTCCTTCACCATCAGAACTGAAACTAAAATCACATGTACCGCAATGTAAGTTTTCAAAAATATCAAAGTGTGTGTGTGTGTGTGTGTTTTCCAGGAGGCCCACAAAATGGTCAGAGAGGCCAACGTCAAACAGGCAAACGCTGAAAAACAACTGAAAGAAGCCCTGGGCAAGGTGACGGCACTGAACTCTGAGCATGTTCCTGTCCAGTGTGAACACAGACATGAAACACACACTGATACCATGTGACACTTCCTGAGCATGCCATTATCTCCACTCAGAAACCTTGAAAACAAGTTCTTCAGAACGTCACGTTTTTAAGTTTTCTTTAGTATCAGAGTAATCCAGTTACAGATGTCTGTACGTCCACGAGTACTCTGCAAACAGGCGCTGCTAATCGCTGATTCAGCATACTGTCGATGCTGCCAGTTTGACAAGATGTCAACAAATACATGCTAAAAACACGGCGCTAAAGAGAGAACGGTAGCATCTACCTGTTCAGTTCTGTGGTCACGCTGCTTCTCAAACTGTGTGTTAGCGTTAGCATGTTTCCACCTGTCAGATCAGCACAAACAGTTGTGACTCCTCCTCCTCCTCCTCCTCCTCCTCGTCAGATTGACGTCCTCCAGGCGGAGGTCCAGGCCCTGAAGACACTCGTGCTCTCCTCCCCCACCTCCCCCCTGGGTGAACTCCCCCCCGCAGGAGCGGTAGGAGGAGGGGTGAAGACT
The DNA here is from genome assembly GCF_017976325.1 of Chelmon rostratus. Taxonomy (NCBI): domain Eukaryota; kingdom Metazoa; phylum Chordata; class Actinopteri; order Chaetodontiformes; family Chaetodontidae; genus Chelmon; species Chelmon rostratus. Next base: position 18,596,277 of record NC_055679.1, read on the forward strand.
CCCTTCAGAAAGGGCCACAGCAGGAACAAGAGCACCTCCTCTGCCATCCTGGGCACGCAGCCCGACCCGTCGGCCACGCAGCCCATCGTACGGGAGTGCAGAGAGGTAGGAGGGCACAGAGGTTCACCTGGTGGGGGGTGTTTCAATCGCAGCCTGCAGTGTGTGAATGTTAACCCATGCTGTGGGACATGCAGGCCGACAGTCAGCTGTTCAGTGACTTCAAGGCGTGGAAGGAGGAGCCGACGCTGGACCGAGGCTGCTGCTTCCTGGAGAGAGTTTACCGCGAGGACATCTACCCCTGCCTCACCTTCAGCAAGAGCGAGGTACGAGACACGCTCGCAGCCGGTCCATGACGTACGGGACGCAGTTCATACATGCTGACTTTACTGATGATGTCGAGGCTGAAGAAGCTTCTGTGCTCTGAACAGTATTTACGGTTAATTTAACTAATTAAGCTCAAAATGAGACGCTAACGGAGCCTTCTTGGATAAGACAGCTGGGCGTGGAAACACTGTCCCCCGTCCCACAGAGAGCGATTCTGTCCTAAAGACCGCAGCTTTAGAGGACAAACACTTAGTTCAGCTCAGACTGTTGAAGCCTCATATTAACTAACGCTGTAAACACGTTAGGGGTCTTTTAACGTCCAGTATAAACTGGAGGAATTTAACGTCCTTCATCGTCCTCTTGTCCCTCAGCTGGGGTCGGCCATCTTGGAAGCCGTGGAGCAGAACACGCTCAGTGTGGAGCCGGTCGGTTTCCAGCCGCTGCCTGTGGTCAAAGCCTCGGCGGTGGAGTGCGGAGGACCAAAGTGAGACCACACACACACACACACACTCTTTCTCCTCCTCATCAGGCTTTCACTCTTTCATCATCATCTCTCCATCTTCCTTCATTTCTTCTGTAGTGGGCGAAGGGCCGAGCTCGTCACGTAAGTCTGACTCTCTCTGTCTCTCTCTCTCTCTCTCTCTCTCTCTCTCTCTCCATTAGCATTTTTAATCTCTCCTCAGTTGCTCCTCGACCCCACCTGACTCCTCCAAACCCCCCTGCTAACTCTCAATAATCCCCCCTTCACTGCTTCCTCCTGTCCAGGTTTATCAAAGCGATCCAGATGAGACGAACCTTGATAAATGTTTAACAGTCCTCCCTCTTTCCTCCCTCCCTTCACTCCTTCCCTGCCTCCTCGAGTCTCAGTGTTAGTCCTGTTTGTCGTTCAGTTTTCCTCACGTTGAAACTAAAGCCTGTAAATGTGTCTGTGTGTGTCTTCGATAGAAAATGTGCCCTGAGCGGTCAGACCAAAACCTGTAAGCACAGAATCAAGTTTGGAGATTCGTCCAACTATTACTACGTGTCTCCCTACTGTAGATACAGAGTGAGTACACGCACACACGCACACACACACACACACACGCACATGCAATGCAACAGTCAGTCAGTCAGTTTTTACCTCCATTCCACATTCATTGCATTTCCTGTGACTGCTTCACAATAAAAGCCTCCCCGTGCTTTGCCAGTTGAATGCTTTTAATGTGAAGCAGCTGCAGTAATAAATGCTGTTTTAGCATTAGCAGTAGCTGCGTCCAGCTCTGATTCGTCTGTAGGGGATGAACATGAAGCTGATGTCAACAGTTACTCTGATCACATGTTGCATCATTTCCTGTGAATCCCTCGTGCACGTGAAGGCAACTCGGCGGAGCAGTGGCGGACCCCGCCACCTACCATTAGAAGTAGTGGAGAGATTTACAGAAGGTTAAAATGTCTTTTACGTCTTTTAGACGTTTGTTTAAATCCAGACTTGTGCTTGATCATCACATTCAACAAGGCTCAGAACTCATTTTGATGTCAGCTGTGAGCTCTCTGTGAGCCGGAGCTCTGTGTAGTGATCCATCCCAGACTCGCACTGTGATTGGTCGGTCGCGGTTTCATAGAAATGACTTTGTTTGTCTCTTTGTGTTTTTCACAGATCACAGCAGTGTGTAACTTCTTCACCTACATTCGCTACATCCACCAAGGGCTGGTCAAACAGCAGGATGGTGAGACGCACGCACGCACGCACGCACGCACGCACGCACGCACGCACGCACGCACGCACGCACGCACGCACGCACGCACGCACTAGAGGCTACATGCAAACGAGCCCCAGTCACAGAGGAATCCATCGAAAACCCAGAATGTCGTTCAAAACATCTGGATAAGAAACAGAAAATATAAATACTCACGTCAAGTACAAGTACCTCAGAACTGGCCTTGCATGCTGTAGTTGAGTAAATACTTAGTTACTTGTTGTGACACATGCTTCCCTGTGCTGCGTCCTCAGCGGAGCAGATGTTCTGGGAGGTGATGCAGCTTCGCAGAGAAATGTCCTTCGCTAAGCTCGGCTACTACAAAGACCAGCTGTGACCGACGGACGGCGCCGCCCCCCAATCACGTCGGACTCTGCCCTGAAGCTCCGCCCTCCCCCTGGTTCTGGTTTCCTTCTCTCGGCCCCTCCCCCGCCTTTGTGTGAGTGTGTTTCTGTGTGAGAGAGAATAAATGTGGTCGTTTTCAGCCGTCACGAAAAAGCCTGAAAGACTGACGTCAGTGGTTACTGAGCTGGAGGTTTGTTTAGTTTCTATTGAGTTTGAATCCAAAATGTGAGATTTCCTATTTGAAACGTGTAACACTCCAGAAAAGAGAAGTGAAAACCGACATATGCTGGCATTTAAACCCATCTGAGGAGCTCTGACTTTGCTTTTTTCTCCCCCTCCTCAGAAAGTTTAGCATGGCTGAAATAAATCATTCGTATTCCTCAGTTACAAATAAAAACACTTTTCTGGACAGATGATGGAGGATCAGAGCCGCAGCGAAGGAGGAGAAATATCTGAGATTTAGTCGTTGAAATATTTGGAGAAAAAAGTCGTTTTCAAAAAATAAAGTCATGAAACAGGGAATTTTTTTTTTTTTAAACTGATAATTTGAGAACAAAGCTACTTTTTTTTTTACAAAAAAAACATTTCATAAAGTTTTGAAAAAATAAATGAATAATAATGTTTTGAGAATAAAGGTTTAATTTCAGATATTTAATCACAGTAAAGAGCTGAGTCAGTTTTTTCTCTACGTATCGTGACTTTTTCTTAGTTCAAACAATTTCATTCCGTATTTTCTTTATATAATTTTAAATGCAAAACGTTACGACTTTACTTTCCTCAGAATTCGGACTTTAATGCTGAAAACGTTGACTTTGTTTCTGTAGTTTGTAAAATGATCTCACAGAATCACAACTTCATCCCAAAACACTGACTTAACCTCATAAATATTACTTAAAATTACGACCCGACTTAATTTCCACATTTTTGTCTTCAGCATTCTTTCTAGAAATCTCAGATATTTTTTCGAAGTGGCCCTTTTGCTCTCTCAGGTTGGCTCAAATAACTAAAACCTGTTAAAGTTCTGCTGAGGTTACTCTGGCGTCGCGTGAAGTCAGTCGGCTGCTCTGAATCTTTGTTCAGAAAAGTAAAAATGTCTGCTGGAGAGAAATGAGACACCCACCCGTTAATATGATGAGCAAACAATCAGCTGTTTACAAAATGAAACTGTGTATAAGCTTATATTTAATTGTAGGTTTTGTTGTAGTAAATGATGAAGGCGGTCCAGGAAGTTGAAGGAAGGACAGTTGGATGCAAGATAATCAGAAGATCACGAGAACAAAATTCAAAGCCTCATTCAGACTGGATTCATTTAGGTAGATTCTGACATTACCTGCTCTGTCACCCACGTTAGTCACAGCTGCAGTTTCCAGCTGTTTACCAGTGAACCCGCTGCTCCTCCTGTCATTTAAATCCCGTCCATGTGTTTTAAAACGGATCTCTGAGTTTATTCTGTGAAGAGCTGCTCGTCCTTCTTCTTTTTTGTATGTGAAATTGAAGTAAGTCAAACTGTTTGCTAATCTGAAACATGCTAACGCTAATATAGGCCTGTTGAGGAAACGGTGCCATTAAAAGTGTGCAGAATTAGCCATTAGCAGCTCCCGCTTGCAGTGTCACTGTTGATGTACAGACAACTGTCACTGCATCTCTTTGATACTGAAGAAAACTTAAAAACAGGAACATTCTCAGGCAAGTTCTGCACTGTCTTTTTCCCCCAAGATATAGCATATTTGTGGAGGTTTCTTCTCAATGTACATTGATATCCTCAGGAAGTGTAAGTCACACTGAATGATATCAACATGTCTCGTCTTTGTCCTGTTGGACGTTCATGTCTACCACAGATTTCACTTCTCGGTGCTTTGAACAATGAGCACAGTGAAGGTTCCACCTGTAGGGTTAATCCTGTCTGAATGGGGCTTAAAATGTGTTCTCAACTTTATAAAGCCGAATCCAGGAACTTTATTTATAATTTCTTGAAGAGTTTATGATGACGATTTTGTTGTCGGGTGGTTTCAGATGTTGGTGAGGCTCCAGGAGAATTGGGTTAAAGGGTAACTTAAACACCACATTTACATTTTCTGCTGTTCAACACTACGTGACGTTCTGGCATCTTTAGGTACTTTGACAAACAAATTGCAGGGAATTGTCCTTTAACAGCTCCTGGAGTCTTCAGCCTGCTGGAATTAATCAATCAGGAAATGTGTAGATAGCAAGGTGTGTGTGTGTGTGTGTATAAACTTTGTATATGTTAATTTAAACCTGACTCCTCTGCTTCTCTCTCTCTCCCATTCGAAGTCAATGTCACTCTCCCGGTTTGGTTTAGTGCCTTTTCTCTCAGACACTCTGAAATAAAAACAGTAATACCTCTGGAAAGCCGTCGCTGTCCGTGGAGTCTGTTTCCCACCACACACACCAGGTCAAAGGTCAAGATCAGCGACAGTCAGGTGAGACATTCAGCACCTTTACACTCAGGTGTAGCCGTTCAACATTTCTTTGGATTATTCTGAGATTAGGTTTCATCTGGGATTGAAGTTCAGTTTGTAGTTTGGTTTCACTAGTGGGGCAGACAAATTAAAAACAACATATTTACATAAAGATCATTATATGTCTTATAATGCACCTGACAAACAGGCCAGCTTCGATCTTCTGATTGATTCACACAAAAAACAAATGAAACACACATTGAATTTAAGTATGGCCAGTTTATTAGCACATCAATGGCAGAAAATGGCTTTCCAGTTTTCCAGTGCGTGCAGAGCTGAGAGAAATGTGAATTCATCCTGTGAAGCAGACTCCTTTTAGAGCATGAGACATACATACTGAAACACTTCATTCAACGAGCACGAACCAGCTCAAATTTAAAATGCGAAACGAGGTCACTGAACAGTTTTTAAACTGTGTGGGTTTCTTTTTTAATTAATTGGGAAATTAGACTTTTTTCCAAGGAACTTCTGAATGGAGGTCAGACTGCAGCACAGCTGTTAAATAAGAGGAAAATTTTGAAGTCTCTGCGATGATAAACTAGGATTTATACTTGAATGATTTATTCAGTGAAATAAACGAATGCCAATTAAACTGCTTTAAAGTTTTATTATGAATTGATATGAAAGGATGGCTGCTGTTTGTAACTCCAGATATCCTACAGCCATTATAAGACTGTGGCCCCTGGACACAGACAAGTGAAAGACCCCCAGCTCCTACAAAGAGTGACACACAAAATGGTTTGTGGTCATTATTATTGTCTTTTAGTGGTTATTTTGTGTCTCTTTGTGGTTGTTTGTTTTGGACTTCATCAGGTGTCGTACGCAGATTGTTCAGTTTCAGGCTCACGGTTCTTTCCGTCAGAGACATTTGAAGCAAAGTTCAGATTATTCAGTGAATCTCCACGAGGCTTTAGGCTCCAGCATGACCGGCTGTCCAACAGCCGTGTGTTTATAGACCGTCCTCAGCCTCATGTTCACCTGCTGCTCCGTCCTCTTCATGCAGAGCAGCTGCGTCAGTCTGCTTCACCTGGTTTACAGCGATACAGGTGAGTAAGGTTGTGTCTGTTCAAAGGTATTCACGGTGCTGCGGTTGATAGACCAGCTCTAAGTCTGAAGCCTGCTGAGGCCTTCAGTCGAGCAGGTGTTCTGGTTTTTATGCTCACTTAGCTCACCAATGTGCATGTGCAGTCACCTGCAGGACATCGTGGACTTTTCCTTCCTTTCCTCTTCATTTTCTTCCAAAGAGTCTTCATCATGATCAAAGTCTAACAACACATAACAATACAGGCTGTGTGTGTGTGTGTGTGTGTGTGAGAGAGAGAGTGTGAAATATGTAGTAAAGTAGTCATATGTCTCAGAAAACCTCAGATTGTTCTGATCAGTCCGTCGCTCCACGCTGTTCGTCTGTCTATCGCGGCCACATCCCCCACGCCAGCCCGGGCAGGATGAGCGCGATGAGGACGGAGGAGAACAGGTTGACCGCGTTGTTGTCTAAGATGGGTTTCCCACAGATCCGCCGGGTGGTGGCGGACTCGTAACAGACCACCTTCCCGATGCTGGAGTCAAAGCCTGAAGACAGACGGACGGGGAGGAAACTGATCAGCAGCTCGCTTCCAGGAGAATCACCTGTCCAGGTTCAAACTGCACACTTAGACTGTATTACTCAGCATATATTATCTACACTGGAACTGTGACATCACTTCCTGTTTCTGGACTGAATGTGGACTAATGCAACTGTTCTGGGGTTGCTACCAACAATTATGTTCACAATAATCATTTACCTGCAGACTAAAACCCAGAATACCAGTCATGACAATAACTAAAAGTTACACGTTGATAAAAGTACATCTGACTCCTTCACATCACGCCTGACGCTCCTACCTGAATACTGCATGTGAGCCCCCAGGAAGGAGTCCAGCATGGATCCCAGCAGGCCGGCCATGCCGCCGTACACCATGATCGGCCACTGAGGGTCCGCCGCGTGCAGGTCGCTGACCAACAGGAGCTGTGTTACAAAGTAAGCCACGCCCACCGCGAGTCCGCCCAGGAAGCTGGCGGCCAATCCGATGGGAGTGACCCCTCCGTTTGTTCCTGGAGCGTCAAAGAATGAGAATCAGAGCAGATCCAAAGAAGCGAATGATCGGCGTGAATCTCATCCTAAATGTTTAAGAAGTCCATTTAACAGGAAAGAGGACTGAACTTTATCTGTGTCATTAATCCTGTTACTCGTCCATACAAACTGCCTTCACACTCTTTCACATCATGAAAAAAAGCTTTATCATTTATAGCAGCCTTAGGTTACAGACGTCACAGAACCACGAATAAACGTCTGACATCGACAATATTCCTAGAAACTCTAAACTTATGACCCACTGTGAAATTACCTCATTCTAATGCCTAACATGTTCTTTCACAGCTGTTTGTGCTGCTGCTTCACTCTCTGCTCTTTGGCTTCTCACCTGCTGGGACTTCCTCCCAGGTGGTGATGAGTCTTGGCTGTGATTGGCTGAGGACAGGCCCCACCTCTGACGCCCAGGTGTCCCCAGAGCTGCAGGCCAGCGCTCCCACTAGAGCGAGGCACATCCAGGAGGCGGAGTACTGCTTACTGAAATCAACAGGGATCTCGCCTGGACCCACCTGAGACACAACAGCCAATCAGAAACCAGGAGGAAATAAACAGCTTTGCATGTTATAAAAAATGTTTGGATTATTAGCAGGACTTTTGGAACTGTGTGTGTGTTTACCTCAATCATGTAAAGCAGCGCCAGCTCTGTGGGAACTCCTCCATTACAGAAGACCTGGACCCAGTTCCTCTGCCCCCCTAAAACACACACACACGTTAAACCATCAGATTTTCAATTCAGATGAATCGAAAACACAAAGCCTTCACATCTCTCACCTTCTTTGTACTCGGCGTCTATTTTCTTCTTCTGCGCTCCTCCCCAGCGGGTCAGTCTGGAGGAGGTGATGAAGAAGGCCAGCAGAGAGGACAAGAAGCTGTAGTTGGCCATCGTCAACACGAAGCCAACGAGGAGAGCTGAGAGGAAACAGAGATCTCATGAGAGAAAAGCCTGAACTCTGCACACAATTTTAAATTCTATTCGCTCATCACATAGCCTCGCCACAATAAAAGCCACAGAACAAAGTGATGGTCAGAGTTTCACCTCCAAATTCTCTGTTTTGGATTTCAGTTTCAGGATGTATCACCATCACCTCATATGCTCTAAATATCTGTGAAGCGCATCCTTCAGCACACTAATCCATCAAACCAGTAACAGTTTCCTCATATATTCCCACACTTCTCTCCATGATAGCCCACAGCGGCAGCAGCCAAATGACGCCATCTATGCCTTTTTTTTTCAGAAAACTAAGCTTTTCCACATATCAAATTGATTCGTTTTGACAGATTTAGCCACAAAGACTTATTCTGTTGAAGAAATGTGACCCACGAAGCACCACATGAAAATAAGCTTTGTGTGAAATTAAAGGTCGTCAGTCATTTTGAACTGTGTCAGCTCCAGAGAAGAGTGTGGAGTGGAGAAGCCCTGATGAGGTTTGCAGCAGACGGGATACGGAGTACTCAGTTTTACGCCACCTGAATATTGTTTTACAAACTGGTCTCTTACTGGAATAACTACAATTAAACCAATAGAATCATTATATATATATCTCACCACCACTGCCATATCCTTGAGAAGCACGACCTCTGGAATTTGAAAGCTTAAAAGTTTTTAGTATGCATGCATTATTTACAAAACACTCCATGGACTTGCACCTCCTCCGTTAAAAGAATATATAAAAGTTAAAGTCAGCAGAGGCAGAACCACCAGAGCCAATCCCAGTGGAGACTGAGAAGTACCTTACAGACACACGACCTTTGGACAATCTGTTATGTCGGTTAAGGGCAGTAATCATCTGGAACAACATACCATGTACAATAAGAGAATGGCCCACAGCACCTTTAAGGCCCACCTCAAAAACTGACTCAAAACAAACCAACAATGTAATCATGGCTAGGCCGACCTCACGCAGAGCGCGATACATATACGTATGTACCGCGCTCTGTGACTGTCCGCCATACTTCGCACTGACTTTCTTTGTTGTTGTTGTGCAGTGCATGCCTACATATACGTATATATGCACTGCGATGTATTATCTTTGTGTACTTAATTTGTGAATGGGACTTTTCAAGTGCTGTATCAAGTATCCGATGTCTTAGTCCACTGTAAGCGGCAGGTGTGGGCCACCACATGCACTTTAACAACTAGCAGTTTATAGAATTGACACTGCACTTTATATGTATGTCTGAATGGGAATTTTAATGTGAACTACATACATACATACATACATGGGGTGAGACACAGAGCAGCAGCCTGACACTCAACACTGCTCCCCGTACACTTACTCACTCATGTGCAACATCAGTGTGTACTGCTTTGTGAAATATCAACATTTCCAATGTGCGATAACGCAAATTCTACCTTTATCTACTTTACTTTTTATAAATCTACTTGTTTATCCCCTTTGCTGCTATAACACTGTGATTAATGCAGCAATATCTGATCTCTCATCTCGGCTCATTAAGCCTTGAAATCAGCCTGGAGACACATTTCAGTGTCACGCGTCACAGTTTGCAGAGACTTGACCAGTAAACAGCTCATTTCGCCGTCCACAGGATGTTGAGAGATTGGATTTTAGATGAGACACAGGAGTTGAAGACCACAGCACACACACAGATCATCCTGAATCCTTTCCAGACTTTCATACAGGTTTCAGAGAGGAATTCTAATCCAAGACTAGATTTTGAAACTGTCGCCGTGCAAACTGTATGACTGCAGCTTTATTTTAATCAGCAGAGGCTTCAGCTGCTAAAACTGTCGAGCTAACAAGCTAAAAGCCGAACGCTTTGCAATCATTAACAACAGCTGTGTGCAGCTAACACCTGAGCAGCTACCTGACCCTGTCCTTCACAGCGCTGGCATCAAACTGAATCTGGATCCTCAAATCGAGAATCAGACCAGACACTTTCTGAATTCTTCAGCATTCAACCTGTGTTTTACATCAGATGATGAGAAGATTAATTCTATGTGACATAAGTTTGGTTTTGGCTCGACGAGACTGACTGAAACAAATATGAATATAATCTGATGATAAAAAGACTAAAATGTCGACAGTTTCATCGACTAAAGCTAGACTGAAATAATTTCCTTTGACTAAAATGCTTCATCAACTAAAACTTATTTAACTTTACACGAGTAGCTGCTGAGCTTGTTAACTCCATGTACTTTTTGTTGTGTTTGAACTTAAAACAAACAAAAGTCATTTCAGTTATATTTACATGTAACTATTAACTGTGGAAACATTTCAGGGAGCTATTTATTTAAGTTTTTATTCAACTTTATAAGAGATGCTTCTGACTCTAGGAGCTCCATGCACTTCTGGAGCTATTCGTTTTCTATTTGTTCGGTTAAATAAACAAGCTTTAGGCATTTAAACCAAGTTCAGTGTTTGTATTATTCAACATTTTAACGCCAATTTTAACACTTTTACTGCAAATGAATATCGGCTCCAAATATCGATTATCGGCCTCCTTAACTACTAATAAAAACTGAAGCACCCATATCGGTCGGTTTCTACTATGAATACTGAGCATCTTTGACACAAAAACCTCTTTCTTTTCTCCTGAAACTATGTGACACAAACCAGTAAAGTGGTGGGTCAGAAAACCAAAACAATGGGCTACTTAAAAATCTTCACACTGCACTGTATCAGTGTAAGAACAAGCACCTGTCGCCGTCGACCTGCCTTATTATTAGATACAGAGAGATACCTCAGCATATTTATCTTGTGTTTCTATGGCCGCTGGTCTGAGAGATACCTAACATCATTTCACTAAATGCGCACAATGACGAATTAAGGATCACATGTCTTAAAAGAAACACCCCACGGAGCAAAGCAGAGCTGCACAGCTGGGTTTTAATTCTCTGTGGCTTCATCACAAGGGCCTCCTTTCATACCACATCCAATCAATAATTGCTAAAAATTATTCATCGGCGCAGCTTTAAAAAACGGTTGAATTCACGGGCACACGCTCACCTCCCAGTGCTCCTGAGCGGTCCAGACTGCGTCTCTTCAGCGCCCTGGCCGTCAGAACGAGAGGAATCAAGATGGAGAACAGCCATCGCCACGGCGACACAGGCTGCAGTGTCCCTGTAAACACAGAAACACACACACCACTGTAAAGATCACTAATGTCTCTCCACCTGAGAAGCTTCAATGACAGGCTCAGACAGCAGCACAGAGCCTCCTCAGTTTTCACTGAAGAGAAGGAAACGTTTGAGTGCTGCAGTTTAACACTTAACACTCTTTCATACACATAGTTAATCTGGTTTGCTCTGGTTACCAAGTTGCAGATTATTATTTGTGGTCACACTTAAACAACCTACTCTTCAAATTAAGGATTTACTCTAACACAGGAAACACACATTACACTGACAAGAACAAGGCTGAAATACCAGCAAGCACAAGGCTAAACTGTATAATGAATTATGAAAAAAGTGCAACCACATATCATGTTCACTTCTGAGAAAAAAAGAAACAGATTGAGCGTGAAGAATTCAGAGACTCTTCAGAGGAGAACACATGATTTGTTTCAACTCAGTTTTCCACTTAAGGATATTTTTATGGCAGCTGTGGTCAACCACATTGTGTTTTCATGTTGTCCATCGGTCGATCTGATTCTCATCAACATGATATCACAATTTCTTCATATTTGGCACCAACGTTCACTTGGACTTAAGGATGGACTGATGAGATTTTGGTGGTCAAAGGTCACTGTGACTGCACAAAAGACATTTTCGCCCACAAGTCAAAATTTCACCCAAAAGAATTTTCATGCATGTGGCCATGTGTCCGACAGTGTTAACATTCCCTGAACGGAGAGGAGAGGTTGTCCAGACAGGCAGCTCACCGTAGTAGGTGCTGATGGTGAGAGAGATGACCCAGAAGAAGAGGGAGAGGGCCAGGGTGGCACACAGCACGATCATATCAGTCATCATCTTTACGTACTCCTTCATCAGCACCTGGTTCTCAGACTCCATGCTGACAGAAAGACCGAGCTGCAAGACAGGAGACAAGTCACAGCTACATCAGTGTGTGTGTGCACGTTTGGATGATGTTACACTGCCGTCACAGTAAAGAGAAACTGGGTGAAACCAGAACCAGACCCAGAGTCTGGTTCTGCTTGAGGTTTCTGACTGCTAAAAGGAAGTTCTTCCTCGCCACTGTCACCAAGTGCTTTCTCATGAGGGAGCTGTTGGGTCTCTGTAGATGAAGAGTTTGGTCTGTTGCTGCTCTATTTGCAAAGTGTCCTAAGACAACTTTAGTTGTGATTTGGTGCTATATAAATAAAACTGATTTGAATTCTCATATCTGTCTACATCATTTCTATTTGTCTGACTTAACTTCAATTCAATGTGGTTGACAGCATCAGTTGTGAACCTACAGACCTACATCAGCAGGTCCCCTCAGGTTTATGGGGCTTTACAGTGCATTTCAGCTGCCCGGCCCCCAACTTAACTGTTTTGGTTCAGCCGTGTTTGGCTGCAGCAGCTGTTTTCAGAGAAAAAGGTCTTAAAACCTGCTGTACACAACCTGCTCAGCACCAAACACAGCTGGGGAGCAGCTGGTGAACACGGTGGAGCAGTTAGCAGCTCAGTAGTCACTCTTTTTGCTTCTGCAGATCCCTCGCTGCAGCTCAACAGAGAAGCACTGTCTATGGGGATATGAAGAGGTAATCTCATTCATAAGGGACTTTGGAGGATGCTGATCTGATTTGTTTCAGATGAACTTTTGAACGTATTTTAGCACAAGATGAGGCCTGTGTATTTTGTTCCCCACCATCTTTTAATGGCCGTTATGAACAGGATGAATATTACAAAACTTTCTTCAGTGTTCATGTGGGCACCTGACTGTTGTTTTGAGGCGGCCATTGAGACCCTCACCTTTAAAACCAGTAGGAGCAATATTCTGACTGTATGTATATTATCATGTTGCTCATCTGGTACAGCTGAGTGACTTTGTCATTGGTTCATTCTTTCACAAGGAAAGGCCGTCTGGCACTGCACCAGCGTATTCTGCTGGAACACCATCAGCACACCTGTAAAGCAGAGCTACAGGTCTGCTCTTTGAAGCACTAGGCTACATGTATACGCAGTTAATGCATGCATGAGGGCGACACATGGGAAATGGATTTCCCTTTTAAGAGGCTGTCAAATGTAATAATTTAAGACGAAAAATCATTGATACCAGCGATAAACATTGACGAAGAGACGTTGAAACGGCTCCACTGCACATGAGCTACTTTAGCTAGCAACAACGGTAACTAACGTTAGCAAAACGTGCTGATCTGTCCCGTCTTAAGGCGTTAAAAATGACACGTTTAACTACATTTCAACAGGGGTAACTTGCGAAAACGTACGCCACTTCTTTAATTACACACAGCCGAATGGAAGTGAACTCACCAGTTAGCTCTGGGGCCATTATGAATTACAACTGTCAGCCTTCTTTGACAGCTAACTAAGTTAGCTAGATTGAACAGCGTTTACAGTTGAGATGAATGTATTTTTCTCTCTTCAAACGTGGACCAAGCGACGTAACTTACACGTAACATCTGTATTAACTGAAAAACTATGTTTGAGTAAGTAGCATACAAATAAACCGAATTCACTCCTTAGCTGAGGCACCGTGTGCTACACTCCGTCACCGGAGGAGAGGGCGGGACCGAGACGGTTTAGTTAAAGGACCGACTTCCGGAAACAAACCGTTGACAATTCTTAAAGGGACAGTAACCTGCTGTAAATCACAGCTGTGATGGACATAACAGGTATCATTCTCCACATATTTTGGGACAATAATTGCTTTTCAATATAGTCACAAATTCAGAAGAATTTCCTCCATTCCGAGAAATCACATATGGTTCGTAATTTTGGCATGGCGGGCGGGACTAGTCTAAATACTGCAATACCCATGAGCCTCGACCAGCATTGCTACGGAGACGAAGTCAGTCAGAAGGGTGAATCAAATCGGCAACGCTTCATCCTTTTAGTAGCATAAAACATGGCTTTGCTGAATTCGCCTAAACACCACACTCATTTGCATTCACTGCTAAACGACCAGTTCAGATCAATTACAGGAAGGGTTTAAATTTTTGAACTGTTAAAGATCACGTACTATAAAACTGTGGACAAAGTGCTGATGTAATCTGTGATCACATGGGACAATTTTGTCTTAATGAAGAAAGCATTTGAGCACAAAAAGATCTCTGTCTCAAACTGTTCATACAGCTTTCACAGGAACACAAGCTCTTTCTTTCACTGTCACAAATCTGACTGGAAACATCTCAAATGTAAGATCCAACTGATCAATTACACACTTGGTAACTAATTCTCTGGTATTGTGCAACACACTGAGAATGCTGATGGACAGCAGAGAGGTGAGTTATGCTGCAAACATTTACAGAAAGCCCAGTAGTTCATATAATAATCATTTGTTTCTTGTGCTTTCCTTAGATGCAACATTTTCTCAGTGTCACAGAATTAAAAATTTCCAAGATTTATATGTGGACAGGGCGTTTGTCATCCACATATGGTCTACCACCACCTCATCCTTTCAGATATTTTCAATTTAGACACTGTATTTCTACCATTTTTCCCAGTTTTCCAATACTTCCCCCGAAAGAACCTTGGGTTGATCTAATTTCTTTAAATTGACATCAAAACCATTAAAAGTATACATACTACAGGATCTTGTGCCAGACGCAGCCACTTACTTAAGGTGTTGCATAGGGATCATTTTCCCAAATTTAGACTTTCAGGTGTATTCCTGGATGTTGAAGATAAATGCAATAGATGTCACGACACTTCCTGTAATTTAAGTCATATGTTTGTCCTTTGTTCACAACTACATACCTTTTGAGATAAGATTAAAATATCCTCCGTACTTCATTTTAATTTGCAGCCTTGTCACCTTGAAACACTTGCTCAAAAACAAATTATTGCATTTACTTCTCTTATAGCCAGACGAATCATACCGCTTCACTGCAAATCCACCAAAAGTCCTTCCATATGCCAAGGGCTGAAAGGTGTAATGTTTTACTCAAACTTGAAAAATAAAATACACACTGAAGGGCTCAAGGGAGAAGTTTTTTTTCATATATGGCAGGCCTTTATAACCCACTTTGAAGTTCTGCAGCGTTTGCCTGCCAACTGAGGCTAATATGTCCCCTTGCCTATTTGTGTATGTTTGTGCGTTTGGTTTTTCCTTTCCTTTTTCTCGAAAAAAAAAAAATCTCCACAGCTATCGCCAGCATTATTATTTCATTTTTTAATTGCTTTACTAATATTTTTATTGCATGTTGGTTTATTTTATTTTATTGTAGTTATCTTAATTTTATTCTTTCTAGTCTTCTTATCTTTCTTACTATCTGTTCCTAACATGGGGGTTGCAATGAAAATTTCACTGACATGCTCAATGACAATAAAGACTCTTGAATCTTCATCAGAGCTGAAAGGCTCTAAACCATCAGAGTGAAGAGATAAGATGATTGCAAGGATTTTCATTTGACTGTATTTTCTTGTTTTGTTGCTTCGGGACATAAAGAGGATTTAAAGGCATAGCCGCACTGGTTGTTTGTCTGCTGAGGTTTTTAAATGCAAGAGATGACAAGAGAAACATCTGTTTAGGGTTTGGGAGCTGCCATCACTATCCTTGCCACAAATGCTGCCACTTGATCACAGCATTAGAAAGCACAATGTATGTTTCCATAGTTATGCACACGACTGCACATCTCTGCTGAACCACATGATGCTGCAGCTACAGACTCCATTACTAAGTGTCTTTCAGCAATAAATAAATGGATAATAACTTCTTAAGTCAAACGCAGATAAAACTGAAACCCAACTAGTAAAACTAAAACCAATGACTGCTGATTCATGGTTTTATTTCAGTCTGACTCGATTTCTGTAACACATTATTTACTGGCCTCCTGAAAAAAATCCATTGACAGACTTCAGCTCTTAAATTTCACTCTTTGATGTAATTCTCTCATCTGCTAATAATATTCAGCGGCATACAGGACTTTTAAACCATGATTCAGTTACTTCAGAGTTTACATCTTTTCGAGCAGGTCTTTATCTTGTTAAATCTGTCCACCAACTCTACATAGATTCAATTTAAATACTTAAATGTGCCTTTAAAAATATCACATAATGTAACAATTAGGAAGGCACTGACTGAGATCTGCTCAAACCTCAAACTATTTATATCCAGTGTGAAATTAACATTTACTGCAGTTTACTGAAATGACAGAAATCCCTGAACACACACACACACACACACACAGATGAGAGATGGTGTCACCTACCGAGCAGGGAGGAGTGGAGGAGCAGGAGAGTAAATATGATTTGCTCATTTTGAAGCAGTGACCACTTTTAAACGGAGCAGAGGTCCACCCCTGGAGAGAGAGAGAGAAAACCGACAGCATGCATATGTCAAAGACTCATGGGAAATGTAGTTGTTGAATACTATCTAAATAGTCATTGTCAAATCATTGTTGCACAAGTCATTGGTTGTTACAATTCATGGTGGGTGGGACATTAAATGTCTGATAGAGTTCATGACAGTCTTTACAAAGTAAGATAAGACAAACTTTATTAATCTCCAGCTGGGGAAAATCAGGCAGCATTGATAGAAATGCTTTGTTTGTCCACAGAGGCCTCACTGAAGCAGAAATCATCTCAGTGGTTGTATTACCAGAACACAGAAAACCAGAAATGTTAAGGAAGCACAAACACATACATGAACGGCAAGTGAGGGTTTATCTCACTAGATTTGTGAAAGAGTAAAGGAATCTGCAAGTGTGTATTCAGATCGCACAAACCTGTAAATGTGTATTGATATACTAAATGTGTACATCAATCTGTAAATGTGCACTAAGACTTATAAATACGTAGATGGATCTATACATGTGTACTGATATTCTAAATGTGCACACGGATCTATACATGTGTACACCAATCTGTAAATGTCAGATTTGCACGTGTGATACATGTTGTACAGCCCGATGACACTTGCAGCTCTACTGCACACGCCGCCAAACGTATTTATTTTGGTCCTCTTGACGTTCCGTAGTGTTTATATCCTATGTAGCCAATATGGCGTTGTGCGGTTAAGCAGTTAGCTGGATACGGGCACATTTTTTTAAATTTTGTTTTTAAGTATATAGAGACGGCATTTATTTACATCTCTATGAAGGGCTACGGTTTGAAATAATGCAGAGCTGTGTTAAAGTCGGTAGACTGTGTGTATTTTCTTTAGAAGAATGGTCATTTCTCGCTTAGACGTTAGCCTGTCGCTGTGCTAACACGGTTAGCTCACCGCTAGCTCGCTCTGGCAGGCAGCTGGTCAGTTTGCGGGAGCGTCTCTGACCCATGACGGAGGTGGAAGAGCTGCGGCCCGTTCCCCGGGAGCGGGCCATCCTGGAGAGCTTCTTCACCCAGCTCGGCATGTTTTCTTTCGACCGGGCTAAGGACTACGTGGAGAAGGAGAAGGACAACAGTAAGAGTGCCGGGGCCATCTGGGCCGCTCTGCTGGCCGCTCTGGCTCACCTGGCCGCCGCGGAGAAAGCCTACCACAATATGACATTCCTCGGACAGAAAATGGGTAATGTTCATCTGTTTCTCAGGAAGGATAGGAGACACCTGCAACCGCTTAAACCTTCTCTTAGCTGGGGTGTCCTCGTCTGTGTAACGTTATTGTCATGCTGTGATGAGAACGCATTGGACGAAGGAAAAAACAATAATTAATCATAGTTTGTATGATTTCCGATTCTGTCGTCGCAAAAAATAAGATTCTTACAGTTCATAATAAGATACCACCGTTTAAAATTGTGACTACTGCTTTATTAATGGTTTTCTGATGCTTAACAATAAGTGTTTTTAAAGTATTAATGTCAAAAGACTTAAATTATCGAGATATTTTGGCTTTTGTATTTTGACCTCACGATTCACTACTTGATATAAAAATAGTTGCATTAAATAACAAAATTTCTTAATGTCTCAGTTGATAAGTGAGATTAGGGCGTACTGACAGCTACAGACTTCCAACACCAGAGGGCGCTGTAGCACATGAATGTTAAAGAAAGTCTACTAGTTTCATCTCATGGTGGTGCTCCACAGCAGAAGTCTGATTTATATTTCTAAGCTGCAGTGTTTCTTTTCCTCTCCCTCCTCAGGCGGCCAGTCCTTCTTCAGCCGCAAAGACTCCATCCGAACCATCTACACCTCCCTGTACAACGAGCTCAGGAAGGTGGTGACGATGGGGCGTCACAGCCAGCCAGGTTCCGCTTCCTACCTGGAGGACCTGCTGTCGCACCTGTCAGAGCAGCTCTGCCACTTCACCCAGGCCCGCATGGAGATGGCCGACCTGTACGAGAAAATGCACTCACTGGGCAGCCAGAAGAGCATCAACTCCGAGGAGCTGGTCACCACGCTGGAGGCCATCCTGCACAAATACAGCACCAAGTGTGTGACAACTACTTGCATTTTGTAGTGTTTTCTAAAATTACATTTTTTAGTACTTCTAGTGCAGCAGCCTGAGACACTCATTTCTAGGACGATTTAAAACCAGTTTAAATGAAAAACAAAAACATCCAGACTACAAAGGGTTTGATGCTCAATCATATAAAACATTATCATAGAAGCAATTCTTCTGCATTTTGAGTACATTTACTTTTGATACTTTAAGCACATCTTACTGATGATACGAGTTCATAAGATTTTGAAAGCAGGACTTTCATTATGAAGTATTTACTCAAATAAAGGCTCTGAGCATTTTGTCCACCACTGAATTAGTGAGATAAAAGATAGAAACATGTAAAGGAGGGAATGACATATTTGGGTTGGGGGAAGAAAACTTTCTGCTTAATCCAGCAAATGCAGGATTCCACCTTCTTCCCCGGAGACATGTCAGCGAAAATGTGCCCTGCGACTGCAGCAGGAACACTGAGTGCACGGCTGAGCTGTGCACTGAGCTGCAGCAGGTCGCAGGATGACACACCACACATCACTAATTTGACTGTGCACTGAAGGGTGAAGGTGATGTTCGTATCTGCAGACCTGGAGAAATATACGGACCCCGGATACTCTGTGCGTGCGTGCGTGTGTGTGTGCGCGTGCGTGAGCGTGTGAGCTCACAGTCAGATCCAAACTTAATTGCAAATCTATTCTCCGCATGACAACAGCTGCTTTCAGGTCACTACAAATTAGGTCAGCTACTGTCTTTGCATGTGTTTTTATTGTGTTCCTGTTTGACTACTAACCTCCTCTTCCTCGCTCCCTCAGGTTCCACCATCCCATCCTGTGCCGTGTGGAGGAGGGCTTCCAGATGGAGGTAGACGTGGTGACCCAGTTACTGCGCTGCCAGGCCCAGGTGTCAGAGTGGAGTTTCCTGCCGGCTCTGCTCAGCCTGCACGGCGCCAACTCCAAGCTCACTACCTGGGGTCAGCTTTTCCAGCGGCAGAAAGAGACCCGCAAGCATCTGTTCGGAGGTCAGTCCCAGAGGGCCGTGCAGCCCCCGCACCTGTACGTGTGGCTGCAGCGCTTCCAGGCGGTGCTCCTCGCCAAGTTCAGCTTCTACTTCCATGAAGCCTTGAGCCGGCAGACGGCCCCGGCCGACATGAGAGCCCTGACCGCCCGCACCACGCCGGACTACCACGGCAAGATCTGCTCCTTCATCCGCAAACACGACGCCAGCAACGTGTCTCTGGTGTTCGACAACCGCGGCTCGGAAAGCTTCCAGGGCCATGGATACCACCACCCGCACTCGTACCGAGAAGCGCCGAAAGGCGTGGAGCAGTTCCCCGCCGTGGTGTCGCTGCCGTCGGGAGAGCGGCCGCTCACGCACTGGCCGAACGTCATCATGATGATGGGAGACCGCGCCGCTGAGCTCAACACCCTGGACAAGGTGGTGCACTTCTACGACGACAAAGTCCAGAGCACCTACTACCTGACGCGGCCCGAGCCGCACTTCACTCTGGTGGTGATCTTTGATGGCAGGAAGTCGGAGAAGGATCTGCACATCGCCGCCTTCCTGCAGGAGATCTCAGGCTCGCTGCGGAACTCCAAACCCTTCAGCACCCTCAAACCCGGATCGAAGGGCTGAGCCGCAGCAGCAGCAGCACACAGAGATACTGAACCTCGATCATTTCTCACAAATAACTAAAACATTCATCTTCTTTGGGAGACTGTTTCCTGCGGGCCAACCAGCAGTCCTTCCTGTTGCTTTACATCTTGTTTTGCCAAAAAAAAAAGTTCCAGACCAAAGAGACGCGCCAGTTCAACCACTCTGATTCTCTGATCCTGGGGGCGACGCACACAATGCTGCTGGCTCTTAAAGCCTTTATTTAAGATTTATTAAGGATTTTAATTTGCATCAATTACTGTTTTAACATTTTTTTTTTATTAGCTTATATTTACTGTGCTTGATACAATTTGAATAAAGCTCTGAGATGATTACACATCCGGCCTCATTTCCTCAACAGTAAATGTCTGATTTTGATTTATTTTGTTTAATTTTGATCATCAGTTGAATCATTAAATGAAAACTTAAATGCCGCTAAGCTGCTTAACAAAGAGGCGTTCACTTACTGTCGTACATACAGCTTCTGAGCAATGATGCAGCCACTTAGCTCCACTGTCTCCTGCTCCTCTATGCTTTGCCTTCTGCAGAGTCTGAAAGATGCAACCATTTCACCGCTGTTTGCTGAGTGCATCCACCCACTAAAAACACCACCATCGTGTTGGGAAACAAGTCTGGAGTCTGAACTTTTCAACAGACAGAAACAGTTTAAGAAGCCGCAGATTTACAGAACACACCTGGAGGTTTATTGAGCGTTCAAACAAAACATTTAGCGACATTTCATGTAAAGAAAGGTTCAATCAGTTCTCGACTTGAATGCTAATTTATTCCGATTTATTTATAATATAAATACAACACGTTGATACAATCCATTTGGCTATATGAGCTCATCTTTAGGAAGCTCAGTTTTCAAATACAGCAACACTAACAGACGAAAACCATTTCCTTAATTATGAAACACATTCAAAGAAACCTCCCGTTGAGTTAAAATGCACCAACATGTTATGATGCTACATGCCAAGTACACAATCCTATACATCAAAGTGCAATGTCACAATGGGTTAATGCTAGAATTCATAATTCAGTAATCTACTAAACACTTTATTATTATTTCATTCAGAGTGCTGCTGCTCTTCGTTCAGGACATGCGTGAGTGGATTCACAACTCCCCAAAAAAGACAAGGATTAAAAAAAAGGCACTTTCACATACACACACGCACACACACACACAGATGTGCATCCATAGCCCATCTCAGCACGTCGTGTCTCATTTTAATCACCACACTCACATCAGTAACCAGCCTGGTTGGAGGCCACATTCAGTGTGCTGTTCAAGTGTTGTAGTTTTTTTTTTGTTTTTTTTTGGGCATTTTCACACGGAGCCCCACCCTGTTAGCTTATTGTGAATTTAAGGTTAACTAGTGACTTCAGTGACTTCACAAGCAGGTAAACCATTATTCTCACGCACACACACACAAACACACACACACACACACACACACACACACACACACATAGAAAGTGGCATGCTTTTTGCACTCGTTTCCCCAACTTGCTCTTGCGTGTTCTGGCACTCAAGGCAGGCATGAATTATCTATCATCTATCACTATTCTAGTGCTTCTGCACTTACAAGGGAGCAGAACAAGGGCAGGCAAGCAGGACACACACTCTTCTTGCACACACACGCACACACACTAACAAGAACAAAACCATACACCCACCCCCGTCCCAGAAAAAGTTCTGTCCAAGCTCCCTCCACCACTCAACCATCACACCCTGTTTGAAGCTCCGGTCCGGGCGTGGGTCCCCCCCTCCGAAAACACAAGAAGGCTGTTAAAAAGTTTAGCGAGCGGCCGCAGCGGCTCACTGAACATTCAATAGATGGCCGAACAGTCGTTAAATACTGCAAACATTCATTAAATAGCTGGACGTTGGTTAAATAACGTGAGTTTGGTGTCACCGACGACCTCAAGAGGCGTTTCGTGGTTTGAGGTGCAAGTGAGCTTAGCAGCTGAACCGAGTGGAAACTAAGAAAATAAATGATAAGTCACGCAGACGTTGTTGAACCTCCGTTGCCCTCACTCTGCCGCGTCCTCGTCCTTCCAGCACATCCGGCCTCTCCTCACAGATGCAGCAGCCGATCGGGATAGTCTTTAAACAGCAGCCTTTTTGGTGGCGGGCCCCTCAGCTAGCGCGGGCCTATCTCACGACAGCACAGCCAACATTCACGTCACTGAAACTACACTTCACTGGAGCTGAACTACACTCCCCACGTCTCTCCGACTGTGGCCTCGCGTACAGGACAGGATGCTCGGCCCGTGTCTCTTCATCAGCACTTCTTTTAGCTAACCTTTGATAAATGCTTCAATACATGGAGAAAGGAAACTCCTACACACCAAGAGAGTACACACCAACCTGACAACACATAAATATCATGGCATATCATATCATAGGTCATGTCATATATGATAGTTTATTACTACATTAAATCCTTTTCTCTTTCCTACCGTTTCTACCCTCATGTTGATTATAAACATTAAGCAGTACCCTGATCTCCTCTTCTGGCCCATTTTTGGCCCGGGTCGGCCTGATTTGGCCTTTTATCGGCCTGGTTTGGCTCACATGGTGCAGGATTTGTCCAGCGGTGGGGGCAGAGGCGGGGTGCTGCTCTTGGGTGGGACCATAGGTTTGGGCCTAAGGGCTGGGGGCCGCAGAGGAGCCCCGATGCGTGCGGCCGCCACGGGCTTGAAGGAGCCCAGGGTGTCGGGGGAAGGGTTGGCCGGTCTGGGAGGCCCAGGCGGAGGTCCGGGGAGCGGGCTGATGGGGCTCAGAGGACTGAGGGGGCTCGGGGTGCCGGGTGTGCCGGGAGTCCCGGGGGTCCCGGGAGTCCCGGGGGTTCCCGGTGTGCCTGGTGTGCTGGGGGTGCTGTGGGGGCTGGGAGACTCGGAGGAGCAGGTGGCGATGGGGCCGTTCTTCACCTGCTCGAGAGTGTCCAGCACCACGTCGGGAGCCGGCCGGCAGCCCTGCCGCTCCAACTGCCTCAACTCCCCCAGAGCCACGGTCACCGTCTCCTCGATGTCCTGCAGGAGCAATAAAGAGCAGGAGTCCATGAGGAGAGCAAAGGGAGGACATGTTCACTTTAACGCAGCCTCTCTGGAAAAACGCAACTTCAAACCTGCAGTAATGGACTCATTTGGCCACTTGGGGGCAGCGGAAACAAACTGTGAACGCTGACATGTCACCATTAAAAGTGACAGTTGCGTATTTCCACGTCCAGCAGTCACAGAGAGACACGAGGGTTCCTGTGGAGTCGTATTTGCATCACCTGATGAACGTCAGTCCAGTATTCTCTCTCTGTTCGCTCTGCTTTTGGTCTCCTCCACCTCCAGAGGGAAATACCTGCTCTTTAGCTGCTAAATGCTGCACTGTGTTCTCTAACTCTGACTGTGTGCTGTTTGCTCTGAGAGGAGCTGCAGGTTCAGCTGATGATGCTCTGCAGGGTTAACGCGATGACTGACATCTGTCACATCATCATCTTATAGATCATTATTATAAAAATATTGATTATAGCTGCTCCATCAAGGCATCAAGCTAAAATGTGAAGATCTGCTCTTCTGTAAAAAAAAGTGTGTCGTCTGTATATGTGTGCAGGTGAGTGCGTACCTGTGCCAGTGTGTCGGGGTCCAGCGCTCTGGACCGATGCGAGTCACTGAAGCCGTGCTGCCCGCTGCTCGAGCGCCGGATGGGCGTGTCCTCCGGCCTCCGCAGCGAGTCATGTCTGCTCACCGTCATGGTCACGGCGGCCGAGCGGCGGCGGCGCTCTGGGCTGTCGAGGGGCGGAGTCAAGCCTTGCCCCCTCCCCAGCAGCAGCTCCCTGGGACTGAAGTGACCCGTCACAGGTGGGGAGCTCCGCTCCATCAACCCCCCGTTGCCGTGGCAGTGGCTGTCGTTGGAGCGACCGAGGGGGCGGCGGAATAACCCGTCGGTCCTCTTCCTCCTGTGGCTGTCAACAGGAAGCAAACACTGTGAGCTCAGGTGAACACTGACGCAGATGATGGGTCCGTCTGCGGAGAACAGAACTTAAGTACAACTTGGAAATACTTGAACTTTACTGCAGTATTTCAGTTCGATGCTACTTTCTACTTACACAACAGTTCAGAAGGAAATATTATACTTTTTACTACACTTCCTGTATGTAAGCTGTGGCAACTTGTTAACTTACGTATGAAGAAGTAAAAACACGATGAAATGATAAAACATAAATGACTTCAAACCAGCGATCACAGACCTTGTTGGTCTTTGAGTTTTGTCACATTTCAGACGTTTATGAGTTTTTAATCAGTTCCACCAAAGAAACGTTTCGCCTCCAAACTTCTCACAACGTTTCGAGGCCCGAAGAGATAAAACTCTAAAATCTCATAAAAGGCTCAAAGATCAGAGAAAAGTCTACAAACTGAAATCATATTTGTGAATCAGTTTGTTCATTTTTTCTTCTTTCCTCTCCCACTGATCATCTCGACCCCTCACATTTATCTGGCGGCCCTTTGGAGGGGCCAGACCCCTCGGTTGAGAACCGCTGTCCTAAACCAGCTACCTGTAAATAAAGTAGCTGAAAGAAGCTCCAGCTCTGACATCGACGCTTCAGGATCAATATGTGTAACTTTACGTTTGAATACTTTAAGTACATTTTGCTGATGATGCTAATAATACTACAATACAGAATGCAGGATTTTTACTTGTAATGGAGTATGATTACATTGTTGTACTGGTACTTTTACTTATGTAAAAGATGTGAGTACTTCTTCCACCCTGCTGGACACACGTCGTCCGTGGACCAGCTCACTTCACGTGGATTTCCATGTCAGACATGTGGTGAGACGCAGGCTGTCAGGACTGACTGAATAAAAGGTGTCTGCAGACGCGGCGTCACATGAGACGCTGTGATGACGGCAGGATGAAGAGCACAGGTGTTTTTAGAGGTGAGAGAAGAAGCTGGAAACCGAACAGAGCGTGTGTGCATCACAGACCTGTTGTAGGTCTCTGGTGGTCTGATGTCGGTGGGGGAGCTCAGCTCGCTCCTGGACCTCTTGTCGTCGGTGCTGCTGCTTCCTCCGTCGCTGTCCGCTTTCTGACTGAGCGCATCTGACATGGCGTCGGCCCTAAACACGCGACAGACAGCGCGCACGCTCCATCAGGACAAATCACCGTGGAAACAGGAGAGCTGAACTCACACAGCACACCAATCATCAATTAACGGATCAATAGCATGTGGTCAGTGACTCCCTCTGTCCAATAAGTCTGTTAATCAACAAGGCGTGCCGTCCAGCGAGCAACAAATCCTCCAGATCCATCAGCGCAGCCTGCCGATGGCTCAAAGAGGCCACTTATGTTAATGCTTTAAATCTGCTGAGCTGCATCGTCACAACACTGACACACACACACACGCACACAGACACGCACACAAAGATGTGTGGGTGTTAACATTACTTTACTATTCTAGACTTTAAGTTTGAGTTTCTAAAGGACAGGCTCAGTTTATCATTTGGAAAAGTGAAGGTAAACCAAAAACTAGGCAGAAAACTATTAATTTCAATATGTAGATTATAATAAAAACCTTTAAAAGTGAAACGCTTTAGTAACAGATACATTCTGACGTTGACGCAAACATGTATAAATACGTGCTGATCGTTTTATAATTATCTCTACCTCTTTATTTTATAGCCTATAACTTACATCTAACAGTAGCACGAAACATCAACCTAAACAGACAATAAAAAACTACAAAGCTGGAATTAATTAATTTATTAATTAACTAAAACATTTACAACAATCTAATCAAAACCTGCAATGAAAACTGACTAAAAGATAGGTCTGGTGACTTCATCGGCATATCTTAATAAACTGGTCCAAAAATATTTCACATTATTTAAAAAAAGATTTAAGGAAACAGTGCATTTGTTGGGGACTATTTTCAGCGGCGGATGAATCCACATTTTGTGCTCTTGTGTATGTGGGATTTGGTCTAAACAAAAGGTATTTATAGATTTCTCCCTCCAAACTGACCTAAATTCACTAAAACACTTGATTTTAAAAGCATTTTAATTATCTTTATGATCTGAATGTTTAAATTAATGATGTCGTTCTAGCTCACCTTCAGTTTTCCTCATTATGTTCTTGATAATGCACAATCTGTATTTCTCTAGAAACCAAAACACACAAGTCTAGAATACGGTAATAAAATCAATAGATCCTATACATCTACACAGTGTGTGTGTGTGTGTGTCTGAGTGTGTGTGAAAATGAATTTAATATTTATGTTGCATTGAGCTGTGTGGCAGAGAGGAATGAGATCTGTCAGGCGCTGCAGAGACAGAACACGTCAGAAATAATGGATTTTGTTGACGGTAAGAAAAAGGCTGAACAACTAGAATTAAAGACACACATTAAAGGTGTGTGTGTGTGTGTGTGTGTGTGCGCGTTTGTGTGTGTGCTGCTCATCTGCAGCCGTGCACTCGCCTGTCCTTCACCACGATGTACTGATGAGGCACCAGGCCGTGGTTGCCGTTGTGCCGCCCCTCCCACCAGTCATGTGACGCCCGCTGGAAGAGCTGCAGGGACGCTCCCTTCTTGAAGGAGAGCTCGCGGCCCGACCGGCCCACGTAGTCGAACCTCGCCACCGCCTCCACGGCCTCGCCCTCTGCCGGGGAGACGGAGAGAACAGAGGAGGAGGGGTGGAGATGAAGATAAGAGGCAGACGTGGAAACAGAGGTGAACCTGAACTTGTCAATCAGCTGTCTCTGCGCCTTTGTTCCGCCCACGGCTCGGCCAATCAGACAAGAGCATTAAAAAACCTTAAGGGCTTAAGTCTCTATTAATTCAGATGGAGGGAGGAGGGAGGGGCGGGTGGGGTGTGGAGAAGGGAGGGTGGAGGGTGAGATGTCTCCATGGCTGCTGTTGCCGTAGCAACATCTCTCCACCAGGACACAGAGGGATGGGAGTGTGGGCGATTGTGTGAAGGTCAGGGGTCGTGCGTACCCTCGTCGCTGGTCTGGGTCTCGGTGCCGCCGTCGGGCTCGGTCTCCTCCAACGCTCCCGGCTCGCTGAACGGACTCTCGCTGCGGGAGGAAGGGGAGAGGCGTCAGGCGCCGAAGCAGACAGACGCGCCGTCCATTCAGCATGGGAACAAAGGGAGGAGGACGCATGCACAGACGGAGACGAGGCTGCACGTCGGAGTGTGACGCCGTTTATGCTACAGTGCAGCCGCGGCAGAATGTCGAGAGTTCGGTTGATGGTTGGAAAAGAGGAACACACACTGGATGCAGAATCATCACTGATTTAATACCACAACCACAGAAAAAACCTGTTTCTGATGTCTTAAACATCAAAATCAACAGACACCTCTATTGACGGGCTTTTCAAAGTCCGACCCCACGGTTCCCATGATGCTTTGGAAGACGTAAACAGGAAGTGTATGGATTCAGTGGGTTATGCTGTGGGATACAGGTAGACTACTTGTTTATATTTTTTGGCCATTTACCGCCATGAAAAGTACGCCGAATCAGCTGTTAGCAGTTCCTGTTGGCAGCGCACTCACGGATGTCACTGGATTACTTTGATCCTGAGGAAAACTTGAAAACGTGATGATGCTGCGGCGCCTTTTTTCTATGATTTCAAAGCAGATTCATGGACTTTTATTTGTGACGAACATTGGATATAATGATATTGTCTGGAAGCGTTAGGAAGGTGGATCTCAGTGCAAAGTGGGAACCAGGGAACACTGAAGAACAGTAATAACACCAGGACATTATAATTAAATGAGTGCGATCAGCGACTAATGAATAAATGAAAGGTTTTACATGCTGAGTCTCACCAGTACTGGTCCCCGGTCATACACTTCTCATAAACCGGCCCGGGCAGCTCCTTGGTGTCTGGGAAGATGTTGTCGTGGTTCAGGATGACCGTTTTGATGACCTCATTCACGTGCGCCTGACAGGCCACCTGGTCCAGCGTGTCCGGCGTGGGCAGGAGGGTGGGGCCGAACACAATGGCCAGGTTCCCGGCATCCATCATGTTCTCATCGCTGTACTGGGAGAGGCTGCGGCGAAGCGAAACAGTTATACTTACACTTATATCCAACAAACTCAGAGCATTTCCTGCCTCATAGCTCATGTAATGCTCTAATTTGTGTCTGCCAATCAAAAAATGTGTCTTAATATAAAGTTATAATAATATAATAATGAAGTACTGCTGTTAAAATGCAGCGTTCACTAAACTTTCACACATTCAGGCTCTATTATTGTTTCTTGGGATGTTTCCACCAGTTAAATCCTGACGGAAACAGGAGTACTTTCACTCTCCTCTGCAGCGAAGCTCCTGGTTTAATAACGCTGATGCCGAGTGCTCTTCACGGGCCTGATAATAAACAGAGCGATACGTTCAGCTGGTAGATCACACCTGCACATCACACCTCTCCATCCCTCGCTGCTCTCAGTCTATATTTATTTGAGAGGCTGCAGAGATGAAATGTGCTCTGTTTTATCATCTCTGCATGCTTTAAGTGCGCACTCCTAACCTCTTCACTATAAGAGAGGTTTATCCTCGGCTTTAAAATCACGTGGGATGAGGGGAACAACTCTGGGAAAATGGAAAGAAATGGGTGATTATCATCAGCGGTAAGGGCCTGGCTTTGTGTAAGTGGATGCTCACTGGTTGAGGAAGGCGAACAGGTAACGCATCACCACCAGCGTCGCCCTCGGGACACCCAGCAGGATCTTGCGGATGCACTGCGCTCTCTCGTACATGTTCTCGATTCCTGCGGCAAGAAATAAACATCAGAGCAGCCATCGTCAGTCCCTGAGACCCGACGAGGCGTGACACGACGACGCGTCCGGAAAAAGACGCAGCAGAATTTCTGCTGTGGAGAAACAAAGAGACTGAGCGTGTGGGCTGAGGACGGGCTGAGACTCAGACTGTATTTCCACCTCAGGGAAAAGAAAACAGCACCAGAGTTCTGCAGAGAGGTGAGGTGAGTTTCAACAACTTCTCTACATTTCTCACTCAGACAACTTGAGCAGCTCTTTGTAAAACTATTAGCTAGCTAACTTTGACGTGGCCTCTGTTGCACCTGTAACCTCTTTATAGCACAACCAGGACTGTGATTTGGGGGCCGATTCTAATGTCAGCATTTGAGAATGTGGTATCATTTATGTTGTGTGTTGTTATTTTATGTGCTTTTGATAAGAATCCCTTTGTTTTTTGAAGAATTGTGACATATAGATATCCAGAAGAATCTCTGGTGGACAAACTGCTGATGGACATTGTTTCTATTTAATGTGTTAGCCATACAATTGATCTATTCCAGGCACTTTGGTGACATTAAAAGTATGCCGAATTAGCTATTAGCAGCTCATGTTTGCAGCGTACTCATGGATGTACACACATCTGTCACCGGATTGCTTTGATACTGAAGAAAACTTCAAAACGTGAAAATTCTCAGTGAAGTTTTGAATTGTCTTTTTTTCCATTATTTGTCCGCAGATTTATGGACTTTTATATATGATGGACATCAGAGATAAAGACAGACTTGAAAAATTTAAGCCATGCTGAATCTAAAAATGAATGAATCGAGTCGTCACTCACACCAAACTTCATGCCCTCACCTACTTCACGTGGACGAACAAATGTCGCATAACGAACGCGCCACAAACAGACAAATTCCTATTAAAGAACACATACACGACTGCACGGCTGCAGCGAACAGGCGGTGGTACTCACGGACGCAGGAGATGAGGTCATTGAACCTTTCCTTTGGAAACAGCGGGTTCTCCAAACCCCTGAAGTAGAGCTTCAGCACTCCAGCCACAGAGTTGATGTCATGGTTGCTCTCCTCGTCGATCAGCGGGTCATTACCTGGAAGACGGACAGAATGAGTCAACCGCATCCTGACCCCCCTGCAGCTGTCCGTCAGGCGACCGTCAGGTGACCTTCTCACCTCTCTCGAAGGAGTTCTTGATGTCGTTGACCTCCACCTGTGATCCTGACACCCGGAATATGCCTTGATGCTGGAGACCTGTTGGGAACAGAAGGGTATTTGTCTGTTCTGGACACATTCCATTCAGATTAGATTCAGATGTTGATCATCGCTATTAATCAACAGTCACAAGGTTTTCAGCGATTCTTTGGGATTCACCAGGTTAGACCTTTTAAGACCCTTTTGAGACCACATAGACCTGCAGATCTCCTGGGTTTTGCAACATATCCGTGGAGCATTTGGTGAAACCAGCACGGCACATATTCCTCATCAGCTGATCATCAGCCGATCAAGCCTGATGTTGAAACTCACCGTGCAGGTTGATGAAGCGGATGCAGCTCTCCACAAGCAAAGGTATGGCTTTGGTTGAATCCTGCGGACACAGTCATCGAGTAACAGTCAGCGTACTTATGGACTCGTGTCACATTGAGTCAGCATCATTTCCAGCAGCCTCAGACTGCCGCTGACAATCTTTTGTCATAAATAAAATGATTCTGGACTGATTTTTTAAATATTTCTTCTTAACATTAACAGATTTCAGGGAGAGACAAGAACCAAAAAAGTCCATCTGTCAATACTTCCTGACTTCCCAGGCCCAACAGTTCCTACTGAAAGTTTAAATATTAAAAAACTGCTCAAATATTTAGTTTGATTTTCAGAAAAAGCTCAATAATTTCCAGCCGGCCGCTGTTGTTGAATCTACCTTTCTCAGCTCAACAAGTCAAAAAGTAAACAAATAAATAAACTGAATGCTTTTTCCTGGATTTACATTTACATATAATTATGTAAATTTAATTTTCATATAATGCTTCCCAAATTGATGGCAGCATAATTAATCAAACAAACTGAAATGCTGTGTAAATTGCTTTATTGTTCTAACACTAACTCAACTAAACCACATTTTATATTTTTCACATTTATTTTTTGTTGACCTCATGATGTCATACTTTCAGACAGATAATTCCTGTAAGCACATCTTCAAGAAAAAGATTAATATTTGATCATTTGTAGCATCTTTTAGAATAACACTGAAAGGAAAACATTTTTTTTTCCATCTGTGTGATTTTTGCAGCCCTGAGTAGAGTCTGCAGGCCCCCTCTTAGGTTGCAGCTACAATCCCGTCCATAAGAGGATCAGGCAGTAGCCTGTATGCAGCCTGACAAGCAAAACCCAGGGCACAATAAATGAGAAAGCACTCATGGTTGCATGTTAAACTCGTTGCTCTGAGGGCAGGGCGATAACTGAAGGTGGCTCAGATTAATTTTTACCAGCTCCTGCTTCCTCTCATTTCAATTTCAGGAACTCTGAACGATAAAAGTGAGAAACAACCTGAAAGACGTGAAACTCTACCTGGTGCTTGCTATGGGAGTTCTTCCGCCCACGACTGTAATGAGCAGAGAGAGGAGAGCGTAAGAAGAGAGTCTCAGTTTCGCAGAGCACAAACTGAAGTGGTGCGGAGGGAAGTAACACTTATTATTAACGTGAAGAGAAAATATGCACCGAGACATGAAATCATACCTGGTAGTCAGCAGTTCAGCTTTATACCCTGTAAGAAATAAGACAGGGAGTAACGATTACTGGCTGTACTCTAAAACATAAGACAGCGAGAGGCAGTTTCTGTGTCTCTTACCCTCGGCTAAGGCTTTCTTCAGAATGTCATGTTTGGCCTGGAGTTTGGAAATTAGATTACTCCCCTCCAGATACTCGCGGAATTTCTGAGGATCGAAAAACAACAAAAATATTTAATATAATAAAAGTTCAGTTCAGTGTTTCTCCAACAGAGGGCGGACATGAGGCGCCCCACCGGCCACACAACTGAATGCAAAGTCAGCAAGCTTAAAAAATAATTAATAAATATTTAAGAAGAGAATTAATTGCTACTTCATTAGCATCTTGTAAATCTTGCTGACCTCTACTGGTTTAACTTCACACCTGGCTGCAGTGATGTGCAGGTGTGATCTGGCTGCAGTGATGTGCAGGTGTGATCCAGGACCCTGTGACATCACTGGTGGGTGTGGTTACAGGTACAAAAGACCACACCCACCAGTGATTCTGGGTGTGGTCGGTGTGAAACAGGACTACGTTGCTGTTGGTGAACATTACGCTGTGCCGTTCTCTCACAGTGAAGTAGAAGAGCTCCGTCTCCTGCTGATTGGCTCGTCTCTTGGCCAGACTCGGTTTGTTCAAGTAGCCGTCCGACACGCTGGACTTCACCGACTCGGAGGACGGGCTGTGGGTGAAGCTCTGGGAGACGTCGTAGTCGTCCAGCACCGTCATGTCCTGCAGGGTGGTCAGAGTCGCGCCCCAGGTCTTTTTCACCTGGAGGGGGACAGAAAACGTGGACACTGAGAACGGAATGGGTTCTGCTCCAGAGGTGAGAAAACCTCGCTGAAAATAACATTTATAACAACTCTAATAGATAAAAACCAGGCGTGGAATAAAGCTTTTCTGAACACTACGTCATATCATGTTATGTTTTTTGGACAAACACCATTTCCCATAAGCCCAAGACCTTTGCAGACTAAACACAACAGCTCGACAGAAGGGGTGAATCCATGAGTGATTCGATTCAGAATCAGAATTGGCTGGTGTGACAGACACAAACCATCACAGCATGTGCATCCTGCACAAGGTCAATCCCAAATGTCGGGACTGTTTTCCTGCTCTGAGGCACCTGATAACTGCAGTCCAGAGCTGCATGTGAATCCTGTTTCCACCTTAAATCCAGATTCATGCTCTGTGTGACAGGACGACTGCGTAGGCTAACATGAGCTCGTGACTGAACACCTCAATAAATGTCATCTCTGCACAACACTTCACGGATCAGAGGTCATGAATGAGTGATTCGGGGTGGGGTTGCATTTTCCATAACGTCTGGATAAGCGTTCAAGCACAACCTGCTCTGTTTGTGTATGCAACGTATGCAAAGCGTGTTTGTATTTACAGCAAAGATAATGGCTGTAAAAGTGTTTGTATTTGTACATGATAATCAGGGCGTGCTTGTGTGCGTGTGTGTGTGTGTATTTGTAAGCTGCTGAGACGTGCAGACGCAGCTCATTAATCCAGACTCCTTCAGCATTTTTATGCCCTTCAGGGTGAGTTAACAGCTGCCCTCTGTGCACACAACACTCCAGTCGGCTCCACAGCAACAGCGAGGACGCCAGGACTGCAGCACCAAGTCGCTTTCAGGCGGCACAAGTTTATTTTTAGAGGCTACATCTGCTCCATCATCGGCCCATTAGAACAGCATACATTACCATAACTTTGTGCAAAGTTCGCAACTGTCAGAAAAACATTTTAACTTGTAATCAGTGAGGTTTTTGGCAGCTGTAGCGGAGTCTATGTGTTGGTTCAACACTCAGGGCCAGAGTGAAATATCTCAACAACTATTGGACAAACTGGCAGGAACGTTGGTCCCGACATTAACAGTCTCCGGGGGATGAATAAAAATAACTGTGGTGACTGTTCATGTAGCTTACAGTTAGACATTACATTAAAAATCGGCTGCGTTTGAACTTATGAGTAGCAGGTGTAACCCACTGCAGGTGTGCAACGATCCACATTAACATACAAGAAGTGCAAGAAGACTGTAAGAGCAAGAAAACAGGCTTATTTCTCCACCTCAAGCAGAAGCAAACAGTTAAGTACGAGGAGAGCTCAACAGCTAATGTGAGTTCTACACAAAGCAGACAAGCTACATTAGCTTAGCACAGCGTCGCCGGATCTTTGGCAAGTTTTGCTTTGGATTTTTTCATATCATCAAGAATATCACTGCTGCAGAAATATCCTGGCATACTGTGCTAACATGCTAAATGCTACACAATAGTTTAATTAAAGTTAAATTGCATAGTACTCCCAGAACCAGTGTTACAAAGTGCTTTCCACAGAACAATGAAAACAAAGGTACAGAAACAATAAACAAAGAAACCGGCAAGATCAAAATCTCAAATGTGCATATATATAAAACATTAGCTAAATGCTATTATTAGCATGCTAACATGTGCCCAAAGACAATGCTGACATATTGATGTTTAGCAGGTATATTGTTTACCATGCTCACTGTCTTAACGTGCTAACACATCATAATAATTATCAACAAAACAACAAAACAAGTGAAAAGAGCCGCTAATGTTAGCCAGAACCTCCGATATTGTAGCATCCAGATTGTAGACAGAGGACGTAATGGTCTGAACTGGTCTGAACGGGGCTTTGTCTTTATGTAACCTGTGATTTCACAGAAAAACGCTAACCGCTGGGTTAGCTTACTAGCATTGTAGGTTGTAAGCTAGCTAGCCAGTCGTGCTAATGCTCACAGCTCATGTTAGAGCAGACAAACACACTGTTGCTCCTGTGTTTTTGGTGAACATGGTTTCTATGTCAGCGATAGTTAATGCAGTGAATTTGGAGATCTGGTGGGAGTTTGTGTGTCTGACCTCCTCATTCTCTATCTTCAGAGACGCCAGGCGGGTCTGGAGCTGCGTGAGGCGCAAGGTGAGCTCAGCCTGGACCTGCGGCTGGGAGGCAATCTGGGTCACCTGACAGGAAGTGGAACAAGAACAGGACAATCAGGAAGTCACACTCCAGAGAGACCAAAACTCAAATGTGTGCTCATGTCGACCTGGTGGAGCTTAATCCACTTTAATTCTAGTGTCAGGATTCCTGTCAGTGACTATTCAACGACTTCTTAATACCAATCTCATATTTTAAGAATGCCAGTATTCAAAAACGCTTTTCCTGCTCTGCACAGGAGAGTTACAGCTAGTTATTTCTTGATAAATATTTAAGAAATTAATTTAATATTTTCATATAAGTGTGTTTCTTTAAACATTTTTGTCAGAACATCTGCAAAAATAATCTCAACATGTGAGAGTTTTGAGTTGTTAAACCTCTTTCTGAATGAGAACTGGTTGATATACTGACTGCGTCGCCCATGTGGGCCTGGAAGCCGAAGCGCTGTGGGGGGCAGAAGGCAGTGGGGTAGAGGCCCAGCAGACGCTGCCTGTCGCGGGCGGGGTCCAGGCCCTCCACGGCGCCCTCCAGCACCTCCAGGCCCGCCCTCCTGGAGGCTTCGAGGCTCAGTTCGGCCGATAGGTAGGTCCTCAGAGCCCGGCTCAGACTGGAGTGGTACCCTAGGTCACAGCACTGAGACAAGGGAGAGGCAGATTCACAGAGCTGGAAGCAACAGGTACCACAAGTGTCTTTTCCCATCAAGAATTAGGCATAACTTTAAACTTTAAAATAACTTTATATAAAAATTCACCCCCATACAGTTGTCATGAACAGGACAATTAGCCTTTAGTGTTAATTAGTGGTCTGAGACCCTCCGTATTTCACCCACTGGCTGTAGTCTGTCATATAACTATGTATTTGGGCCTTCATCGATGCTCTGGGATCCACGTTTGTCATTGTTTACTTGTCTTAGCTCTGCCGCTCTCCCTTATGAGACATCACGTCCAATTTCTCTGTTACAAAATGAGTCCAGGAGTGACACCCCTCCAGTAAGGAACAGATTTGTGCACAAACGTATACTCACGTCTATGATATCGGGCAGGTCGTGGATGTAGTATTTAAACACGGAGGCGTTGGTGGCCTCCAGAGTCAACAGATACTCATTCCTGGCTTTAAGAGTCTTCAGTTTGTTCTCTGAGTACTTTGCCTTCCTCTGGTGGAGAAAGAAACACACATGAAAAGGTGAAAATGCTGGTTAGATTCAGAATCCATATTTCCACACTGAACCCGTCTCATGTATAATACTAAAGTGAGGAAGAGCAGAAGAGTCTGTCGTCTTCAGCAGCGACACATTTAATTACCCATCGGTGTCATTTCCACTCAGTCACATGTGATGCTGGAACTATTTTTATGTGAGATATATTTACATAATTTACACTTTTGCTTAAGAATGTAGCTGTAACATACACAGTCTGTGCAGTTAAAAATGCCATGATGTAAAGAGGCGCTAGTTCTCAACCTAACTTTACCGC
Source organism: Chelmon rostratus (assembly GCF_017976325.1). Taxonomy (NCBI): domain Eukaryota; kingdom Metazoa; phylum Chordata; class Actinopteri; order Chaetodontiformes; family Chaetodontidae; genus Chelmon; species Chelmon rostratus. Next base: position 18,632,369 of record NC_055679.1, read on the forward strand.
TAAGTGTGAAATTTGACTTTTGCGTGAAAATGGAGGAACTGAAAAATGTTTCTGCTGCTCTGACAGATGGAAACATGCTAACACCAACATACAGGCCTATCTGAGAACCAGTATGACGACAGAGAACATTAAAACCATCCCTGTCAGGCTCATCAAATGGGCTCAGGTAGGTAATATCGGCCTCAGGTAGGTACTGGAATTCTCTTTTAAGCCACGTTCTTACATTGAATGTACGCCGAATTAGCTTTTAGCAGCTCCTGTTTGCAGTGTAGTCAAGGACATACACACGACTATCACTGGATTTCTCTGATTCTGAAGAAAACTTAAAAATGTGATGATTCTCAGGCAAGTTCTGAAGAGCCTTTGATTTCTGAGCAGCTTTACCGACGTCATTACTGTAAAACACGTTTCCTCTGTCCTCAGCTCCTCAGCAGGAAGGACTGAGAGGAAGCGACACATGGAAGGGAAACATGGATGCACCTTCTCTCTCATCTTCTCCATCTTGCGTGCGGCGTTGCGTCTCTGGTGGCGCTCTTCTATCCGCAGGCCGAACACAGGCTCCACCCCTCCGCCCGTCCCCGACACGCCCTTCACACGCCCCTCCTGACGCTCCGCCTCCCGCAGCTTGGTTTCCGCACTGATCGTCTCCACGTGGTACATGTGATATGTCTTCATCACCTAGGTAACGGCAGCCCACAAAAACACAGCCTCTGAACCAAACGGACGACAGAAACTGGAAGGCAACATCACACTTTGGCCACCGACTGTTTTTATTCCTCAAGGCTGTCGGGTCCACTCTGAACTGATTTCCAGTGTTTAGACGAGAAGCTTTTAAGGCGAGCACTCTGACTTCAAACGAACTGACATCTGACAGACAAAAGGCTTTTTTCTAAGCCTTCTCTAAGGCTTTTTACAGAGCTGAAAATGAAGAGGCAAAAAGCTGAATTCATGACAGCCCAGAGTAAAAACCTCTCTGAATGTGAGGCTGCAAGGACTCGTCACCGTCGGCCGCGGATGCTTTCTGAGCCTCTGTGATTTTTCTTTGGCCCGGTTTCTAATTCTTTCTTTACAAGCGAACAGCACGTTAACGATCTTTCACCACTTTGGTTCATGTTTTGTCTGCAGATATCAAAGCGTTTCACAGGTTTCATGACTTTCAGACCAAATACAAAGAAATCACAAAGCATGCAGGAACGTTTCCTTTGATTTCAGAACAAAGGCATCAAGTCATTACATCACTTCCTGTCTCGTCTCTGTGTTGTGTTTTCCTGAGTTTTTTTTTTTTTGTTTGGGTCATAACATGAATTTGGCTGAACGAGAACACTCGCAGCTCAGTGCACCAACAAATCTTTTACTTTTCAAAGACCCGCAGACGTCGCCTCCACTGACGAACGACTTGTTCCACTTACGGTATAAAGCTCGTTCAGAAGCTTCATGAGGTCTTCCTGAAGCTGAAAGATGATCTCCTTACTCTAAAAGGAGGAGAAGAAGAAGAGAGGAAATATCATCAGCACGAGGTCGATACAAACGTTTAATACATTTATCTCAATAATCTACTTCATGTCATTATTGAGGTATTTGACTTGACTTCAGTATTTCAATTTTATGCTGCATTAAACTTCTACTCAGCTTATTTCAGAGGGAAATATTATAAAATATGGTCTCATATGAGCTGGAAAAAGCTGCAGACAGAAAGCTCGTTTTCCCACGTTTTCCTCCCGACATTGAACCTTGTGCTCAGGTGCATTCATCTCAGTCAGCTGATGGAAACACACCTCATTCTCTTTCTACTTGTTGCAGCATGTCTACCATCCGTCTGTGTGTGCGATGAAAATTTTAGACATATTTACGGAAATCCGAAAAACGAAAATGCGAAAGCGTGATGTGCGATTCCATCCACGACCATGCCGCAGTTGGTGGCGCTAATTCTCCACTCAGGAGCCACTGAATGGCTAAAGATGGAGGCGTAATGAGATGACGTCATTAAAAAAGAGCTCCAGTCGAGCCTCAGACAGCGGAAACAGTGATGGAAATATGACATTTCTGTTGGTTTCATCCACATGTTTTCATGCAGAATGATCGCGGACCGCTCAAATAATCAGCCGATGGTGTGATCGTGGCGACGGGCCTGATGAACAGTGTGATTTTACAGCTTTTCCTCTGGACGCGACACTGAGACTGAACCAAAGGGTAATTCAGTTCATCCCTCTGAGCGACATCTTTCATACATTTTTATGACAAAAACTTTGATAGCAGCCACTTTAAGTAAAGGACCGGAGTGCTTCTCCCACAGCGTAGAGGAACATCCGTCAGAACGGCCGAACAGCAGCAGATAAATAAATGACCACACACAAACAAACGGACTGAGAAATGAAACAAGCTGAGCTCTGCTGGTTGCACTCAAACTGAATTTCTGTCTCATGCATTAAACAGCCCCTCCAGTTTGAAGGAGCTATGTGGCAGCGCAGCGCCGCATTAATATTACATTATGCTAAATGACTGTGGAATCCCGGGATGGATGAATCTCGTTCCCATAGCGCCCGCTGAGAAAAGATCAGCTGAGCCTGTCGCCATGGCCACGGGACTGTCAGCGTTGTCATGGCCACCGGCCGTCCGTCTCCCTCTGGTGTCCCTCTTCGGAAACAGAGTTTCTGGGAGGACTCCGGCGTGATGGAGGTCTTACTGCATATAGCTGCTGGCAGGCGCTGCACTTTAGTTAGCATGAATAAAAGACGAGCCGGCAGAGAGATTAATAATGAAGACGGCGAGCTAAAGTCGGAGGCGGCGAAGAGCGTGCGCGTGCGTGCACGTGTGTTTAATTTGTTAAACTCTGAGGCGGCCTAACAGACCTCAGGGGAGCGCCGACTTTACTTTTCATTAGAATCAACTCTGGTACTTAAAGAAGCCGTAAAAAATGAACAAGTCTCGAGGTCTGCAAATGAGGAAAACTCCCAGCGGTGGAAAGTACATCTACCCGAGCACAATACTGTGGTACTAGTATTTCCAGCAACTATCTACTTCTACTTCACTACATTTATTCAAGAGATGTAATTATTGAGATTACAAACAAAACATGTGATCAGTTTATAAAATATGACAGATTTTTACAGATTTAATTAAAACACCACATGAAGTAGTTCAAATAAACTTCAACAAAACTACAGGACCACTAACACAGTAGTACTAATGATCCACTACTATATTCGTATAACACTGACAGTCGCCACTGTGTATGAGGAGTACTTTTACTTTCGCTGCTAATACCTTTGTAATGAAATTTTGAAGAACTACTTGAAACAGAGTATTTTTATACTGTAGAATTTCTACTTTTAAGTTATTATTTGAACATTTATTTCATCACTGGTACTTCAGTACAATACAATACTACAATACTGAGGTAAAAAACTTCAGTATCTTATTTTTCTGCTACTTTATACTTCTACTCCACAACATTAATCTCATACCTGGAGTTACTTTCTGTTGCAGATTGAGATTTTACATTGGGATCACAAACATGACGCGTTTTTTAGTGCAAAAAAAAAATCTACTAGTTAAATCATTTTAGTCGCTAATTGATTAATTAAAGCAGAAAGAACATTCAAACCTGTTTTTAAAGCTAGACGATACAACAGCACTGTTTTGTTTTGTAGTTGTGTCGATAAAGTTTAACTCAAGTTGATTTAATATAAAAATGACAATACTCTTAAAGACTTTTTAGAACTCAGTCATATAATAAAACACCATCGGATCTGATCTGCCATGAATTCCTGCAGCAGTTTTGCAATTACATAATTAATGAAGTTATTTTTTTCTACACACGTGAAGAAAACTGCAGGATTTATTAGATTTTTCTTCTCTCCCTGTTGCGCAGCTGGTGTTCATGCTTCACTTCACAATCTATTACTGGTGACTGCGACAGATTTAAAGGCAGACACGGAGGGGAGAGAGCGAGCTGCGACTGGAACGTTTCTATAGATTTACGGGAAAAAGTTTACAGAGGTCCCATGATCTGCAGCGCCAGCGTCGGTTCGGCCAAAGAAGAAGAATGTGTGGCATAAAAAAGATAATATCCGGTTCTGCTGCATCGATTATGATCTTTTTTTTTTTTTTTTTAAATATCAACATTCATTTTTAGAAAAGGTTCAGTAATTTCCTCAAACAGCTGCTCACTGTAGTTTTTATCAGACTAACAGCAGGACTATTTTCAGCGGCGGATTAATCCACATTGGGTGCTGTAGTGAGTGTTTGTGGCAGCAGGACTGTGTGTGTGTGTGTGTGTGACTGAGGCAGAATAAGCTACACAGTGTGTGTTGATGGTGATGAAGGCTCAGAGGAGGGATGTGGATCAGCTCACCCTCTTCAGCAGGCGGGCAGAGTCCTCGCTGATGTGAGTGAGGCGGGTGATGACGTTGTTCAGGTAGAGGTCACTGAGCGTGGCGTGGTCCTTACTCTCCCTCCTCACCTGGAGAAGAGAGAGAGGCGGGTGGAGAGAGGAACACCTCTGATGTTTTCATGTTTCCTTTAATAAAAGAGCCTCGAGCACAAACACAAACACATTCAACCGACCTGGTTTAAGAGCAAGTACCAGCAGTTGACTGGAGAGAGCAGGTTCTGGTCCTTCCTGGGGGGAGAGGAGAAAACACACACCTGTCTGTTAACAGCTGGTCTGAAGAGAAGAAAACTAACGACAAACTACAACCTGACGCTAAAAAAGCTGTTCCTGAGCCCGAGTAGCCATAAACTCACAGAAAGTCCTCACCCGACTCCTCGGCTCACTTTAGCTCTACCGCGGCGTTTAGCATCTTTTAGCTCATTGTTTTGGTTTCACGGCACCTTCACTGTTGTGGTTTAGGCTCAGCAGGCAGCTTCTTACCCATTAGCATCAGACAAAGTTAGCAACTTAGAGCTTGTTCCCCTTAATGGCAAAAAAAAAAAAAATGTTGCTTTAAAGTGGAGATGAAATGATGAAATTTAACCCCTTTCTCCTTTCTTACATCAAAAATCCAATCATGTTTTCTTCCTGTAAAACAAAGCATGACGCGTGTTTACGAAGGCTTGAACCAGTTTCAACCAATAATATCATGACATCAATTGATCTTCAGCTTTTAGCGGCACAGAGCTAAGATTAACATGCTAGCTAGCTAACTACAGCACGATACGTCGGTGTGTCTTCGTACCGTTTCCTTAAAATACCGCGGCAACGGGTCCGCAGGTTTGTTACGATGCTCCCACTTCAACCTGCTGGTCCTGTTTCGTACGTCACCGTACGCCTTCATCTGGACTTTAAGTTTGTATTTGACTTGGAAAGCTGACGCTAGCTAGCCTAGCTTGCTAACGTTACAGATCATTCCCACTACATGCTAGTTTTTGCACGTTATTTCAAAATCTGCTGAGTCACTGTGTTCTTAAATTTGACCACACACATATACACATATACGCACGCACGCACGCACGCACACACGCACACACACACACACACACACACAGGCCTACTTGTATTGCTGATGGTCTTTCGTGCTGCGTGTTTTGGCCATGAACCTCTCTGCCAGCTTCTCCAGGTTTCTGGAATATTCTGTCTCGATCTCGGCCTTCTTCCTGAAGAAGTCCTGCAGGTCCTGAAGCAGCTGGACTCGCATCTCTGTCTGCTGCTCCAGACATCGCTGCTGCTCCACCAACTGGGCCCTCACATCTACACACACACACACACACACACACACACACACACACACAGATGGATGTCATTGTAAATTAGACACTTTGGCAATTTGTTTATCTGTGGCAGCAAAATAACTGGAAGACGTCTGGAGGCAGAATTGTGACATCCATTAATCTTTCGTTTTACCTCCACAAAGATGGCAGATCATCTCTCATTGCTTTCATGCAGCTCATTCATCCTGCAGTGAAAAACACGACCCTGGCCTCTACTTTGTGGCGGATGATTTTTGTGGAAAATGGTGTTGAGAATAGACGTTTCAGAACCACATCGATGCCACTTTCTCATCAACAAGAATACAGTAAATATTTGAAGCAAATGCAAAGCAACAACAGAATAATGCTGAAAATGTAAAACCATTTGAATTAATATCTGTCCAACCAAAAAAATAACATTTAATGTGTTTAAAGCCAGATCAAGGTAAATCAGTCTATATTTATCTATAAATGAAATGATTCTTACAGTATTCATAGCTGCTTTGGTTAATCTCAATCAGTCCTGTGTGTCTTCACTTTCATGTTTTATTCCTGAAATGCATCACGGTTTAAAGGTCCAGTGTGTGCGATTTAGTGGCACCTAGTGGCGAGGCCGCAGACTGCAACCAGCTGAATAGTCCTCGCCTCTCCTTTTCCAAGATTCAAGACTCAAGAATCCTTTATAGTGATTGAGCATGTCAACGAAATTTGCATTGCAACCCCCGTGTAGATAATAAGAAAGATAATAAAATAAAGGGAATAAAATAAACTAACACGAGGTTAATGAGTAAAAACAAACAAACAAAAACGTAAACACTGGAGCTACGAGCCGCTGCGTCTGCACACGCCGCCATCTTGGATCCAAGTGTGCAGGAGAACATATGGAAGCTGCGAAGCTCACGAAACACATGAAAGGCTCTTTGGTTTGTCCATTCTGGGCTACTGTAGCAACATGGTAGACTCCTCGGACAGCACCTGCTCCCTCTGTCGCTATAAAGCGCTCTTTCTAACATAACGAAAACACAACAATTCTTTATTTTCATGTGATTAAACACTAATTAAAACAGAATAAATATTATATTCCATTTCTGACAATAGATCCTCCTAAATATGACTAACTGGCCCTTTAAATGCTGCCGTAACACATTTTATAAGATAATGAGACCATTTATGACATGAGATCCAGTAGAGTTAAAACTGAAATAGTGTCGGATTGATGTGATCCAATAAATGACTTCTTCCATATTTTTTACGACTGATAATCAAATAAAAAGCCGCCATCTGCCTCCGGCTGCAGGTTTGTGATGCCGTGTGTTCACATCGTGCCGAGTGTGTTCATTAATCACCAAACCCTCTGATCCATATTCCACCTCACACATCCTGTTTGCACTTTGCTGCACAAACATGAACCAAAATAGCAGGTGAGCATGGCAACGCCCACACAGTCTGCGGCCCCGAGACACACCGCCTCGCACTCGTTGTTGCACTTGTGTGATTCAGAGAGGGCCGAAGACACTGCGCTGCTTTGAGCTAAATGCTAACATGCTGATGTTAAGCAGGTGTTAATCAGGCTCACCATCTTGGTTTAGCATGCTAGCATTCGCTACTTAGCACAGAAATACACAAAGTAAAGGTCTGTTTGAGCAATTTGGCCTCATGATGGCGCTCAAAAAAGTTAAACAGTCAGCAAAGTAGTTAAAATTATTTCTGAGGGGACCATGAATGCCTTTAGCTAATTTTTATGACAATCCATCCGACATTTGTTGAGACATTTCACTCAAAACCATATTGGTGACGCTAGAGGGAGAGTCAAAGGACCATCACTGCCAGTAGGTTTCATCCCCTGGAGAACATGAATGAACGGACCATGAACGGATATAGCAAGGCTAAAAGTCTATACATTTATTTAAAAAAAATGAAAATAAACAGTGAAAAATGTCCATCAACACTTCTCGAAGCCCAAAGCGACGTCTTCAAACTGCTTATTGTGTCTAAAACCGAAGACGTTCAGTTCACAGCAACAAGGATCGTCACAGTCAACGATCAGCGCCCGACGAATGACAATAACTTGAGGAACTGATCAATTTAAATTGTTTAATTTTCTGCGGGTTGACTAATCAATTGAATCAGCTGATAGCTGAGCCCCACCCTCTTCTTCCTCCCTTCACTCTCTATCTGACTCTTTAATCCCTGATAATTACTGATGAAGACTGTCCATTTTTCTCAGAGGGGTCACCTTGGACGACGTCCTCTGACCGCAGTAAAAAACCTGCACACATAAACACTTTCTGCATGCACACACACACACACACACACACACACACACACACACACACACACACACACACACACACCATCAGTCAGTCCTACAGTCGGCATGGTAATGCCTGGCTGCACGCTTCACTGGTCGTCCTGTTTCAGAGCTGGATCTATCTGCAGCAGGAGGGAGAGAGCGGGTACAGAATACACAATGATAACCCCACCTCTCTCTCTCACACACACACACACACAGAGACACACAGAGAGAAACACACACAGACACAGACAGACACACACAGAGACACACACACAGAAACACACAGAGAGAAACACACACACACACAAACCAATCCCTGGGGGACCCTATCCACTCCACTACCTGTTGTCTTGGCAACCACACACTGTGTGTGAACCATGTGATGAGGAAGGTGAAGACAAGAGCTGGAATCTGCCGCATCGACACACACAAGCTGCGCACACACAGACATACACACACACACACACACGCACGCACGCACAGTTTGCTGGACATGCTTCAAAGGTCTCTATAGAAAAGCTGCCATGGCCTTTGGTCCCCACCAGTCCATACAGCAGTGTCTCTATCACTGTCCGTGTTTGTGTGTGTGTATTGATTCTGGATTGCTGGTAGCTTACTAATTTAAAATGGCTGCCATTTCGTGATGCGCGCGCGTACACTGAGCGAGCGTTAAGCTGCAACACTTTCATATAAATGAATGAGCGCTTTGCTGCTCCGTGTCCCTGACGGCCGCAACACATTTTACCCCGGGCGGGCGAAACGCTGGTTTCTGATTGGCCGGTCGGCCAAACGGGACACGTCAAATACGGTTTGAAGCGTCCCGGCGGTCAGAGGTTTAATCACTCCTCTAAATTGGTGTTAAGTCTCTGTTGGGCTGCGCGTAACCACAGCAACACAGCTGATGCTTCACGCTCTGTTATGGTTAAAGGAAATTTTCAGTGTTTTTCTTGTTGAGAGTCAGACGAGAATATCGACATCACTCTCGCGTTTGTTGCTACAGCTAAGTTAGCTTAGCTTAGCATAATCACTTAAAACAGGGGGAAACAGCTGGGCTGGCTCTTTATGGCTCTATCACCATGAGGTTGCATGAGGTTATGTGCCGGACTTCTGCTGTGCCTGGTTACTGTTGCTAAGCTATGATTGGACCATCACTGTTCAGGGGAGGGGACGTCTCTGGAACGTCCTTCATGTGACAATTCAGTTTTGCTTTGAAGAACCAGTGTGGAGGATTTAGGGGGATCTACTGGCAGAAATTGAATATAATGTTTATAATTATGCTTTCATTAGTGTAGAATCACCTGAAAATAAGATAAGTGACCCTAGAATGAGTTCTTTGTAGCTGCAGAGGTCCTGATCTAAAGAGGCCGCCATGTTGCACCGCCATGTTTCTGCTGTAGCCCAGAACGGACAAACCGGACGCTGACTCTACAGAGCACCTATCGTGAGTTTTAATGAGTTTTGCGGCCACTGCAGGTTCTCCTACACCCGGTTCTCAACTGGACATGACAAACAGAATTGTTCTAAGCAGACACTCTGAAATAAAACAAATATTTAGGCCAAAATAGCCTATTATTGGTTATTTTTTTCATTTTCTTAGGAATATCATTGTGAACAGATACCTAAAAAACGTGAAAAATCCATAATGATGGCTCAATACTGAGCCAACAAGTAGACAGTCAGAGCTCAGTACAAAAGCCACAGTTCAGCCACCAGTGAACTCAAAAAACTCCTCTTCAGGAAGCAAACAAAAGAACTGAATACAACAGCTGGGGAGCACAGCGGTTTGACGGACGGTCCGCGAGCAGCGAGGACGGAGGTGGAGAATAATCTGATTCTGTAGAACAAGTGAACTATGAATTATGAAGTTTGAGGACGGTTGAGGGCATTTTCTGAATGGGACCGGTTGTAGCCTGCGGGACACCGGTTGGTGCTCACCTAAGATGTTTCACTGATGCACACTGAACTTCATCAGATTAGATTTACAGACGTCTAATAACTGCTGCGATCCATCCTTTTACCAAAACGTTCAACATGTAGTAACTAAAGGCCGGATACTCTCAGGGTGACGTATCTGGGATGTATTTGATCTTGTGGAATAAAACAAACGAGCCAGTGAAGCTCTGTGTAACAGACTCCTTCTGCTTTACTTTCAAACCCCACTCACACTTCCTGTAGGGATTTCAGACACCACATCAAAGGCTGTAAATGCAAACTTTACCGCCGACAAAATGTTGTGAGACTCTTTACAGAAGCGCCTTTCAGAGGGTCCCGACCGAACCCTCAGATGGACCCACCAGGAGGCCAACGTTTCTGTCCCGCCAATACTTATACTGGTTTATGGAATTAATGTTTTTTACACTGTGCATGCAAAACTAAACACAATACTAGCAGCCTCAGCTGCACTTTTACTGCTAATTAGCAAATGCTAGCGTGCAAAAATGTTAAACTGAGACGGTGAACGTTCATGCCAGCTCAACATCAGCATGTGTTCAACATCAGGGTGTTAGCATTGAGCTCAAACGTGAGGAACTGCTGCTTTTCTTTGTATCTGAGTATCTGTGTGTTGAACTGTAAGCCCGACATAAACAATCTGAAGACGTCACCTTTGGTGTTTGGATATCTTTATTTGCATTTTTCACCATTTCCTGCCCATTCATAAAGCAAACAATGAATCAAACGATGAAGAGAATAATCGGATTAACTGTCTGTTGATTAACTGACGATGACAACAAGTGTTGCAGAGCAGTTTGTGTCTGTCTGTCAAACGAGGAAGAAATAAATGAGGTTTGCTGTAGCAGGAAAGGAGGCGGATTCAAGCGGATCCACAGAGGAGGCGAGATTATATCAGCGGAGCTCCTCGGCTTGGATCACAGTCGATTGAACGTGAAAGGAGGGCGTCCGCCGCACTTTTTCCTTTTGAAGTCTGAAATGCTTCTTCTTAGAAACCTCCTCGTGCGTCCTCGTAACACCCCCAAAGACAAGACTCAGCCTCTTTGATCAGAGGGGCTACAGTCAGCGCAGCACAATGTGGCAACACGCAGACAATGTGCCGAGCATAAAGCGTTTGTCTGGAGAAATCTCTGGACTGATTCTATCGGAGAGCGCGTTTCGTTGCTTCAGCCGGCGGGACGGTCATCAAAGGTGAACGCATGAAACCGGCGAGGAGGACGAGGACGCTGCACGCTCTCAAAGCTCAAACATAAGTCCATTTTGCAGGCTTTTAATCACATGAAATCATTTATATTTTCAGCTCCAAACACCATCAGCTTAAATTTGGATCAGTTACACCGTCGCTCCGGCGTCCTGAACAAAGAGATTCACTTCAATCACCTCTGTTGCTCCACATTAGTGAGATTGTGTGCCCACAGCTCTGGTGTGAGGCTGCTTATAAAAGCTGGAGCAGATCCCAAAAAGCATTTAATGTGCTGCAATGAAAGCGAGGAAACATTTAAAGCAGATAAAAACGGACAACGATGCCAAAAAGCTTGATGTGATGAGCACCTGGAGACGACGGGGGACCAGACTTTCCTCTTTAAAGGGTCTGAGCTCCAGCAGTCAGACGGTTTTAAGCTGCTTTCTCCTTTCTCAGAAACTCACCTTATCAAAATCATTCCTCTGTGCAGCGTTGAAATCCTCTGATGAATCGTGTTTGTCCACTGACAAAAACACTTAATCTCAAATTGAAGCTTCCTCCTTTCGGTCGATTCAAGGTTTTAAAACCAGACTGAAACTTCATGAGAACCTGAAGCACCTGCAGGCTGTCATCGACCTACATATCCAACAAACCCAAAAGTGAACAGAACTGAAATTTAAAGGATAACTTTTGTTTTTTACAACCTGGACCTTATTTGTAGGATTAAATACGACCATTTACTCACCCAGACAACTTTGGTGGCATTTGGAGTCGTTTTGAAGAAATTAGCCCCAGAGGAGCGGCGCGTATATCCGTATAATGCGAGTACTCGGGGCATCCATGCGCAGCCTCTATATAATGCATAATCTGCGGAAACTCGTTCATATTCCAATATTTTGTTCTGATATGCTGGTGCTATTCCCCTCTGAGCCGGCGGTCGGCTAGTTTAGCTGTAGTTTGGCACAGCTGTGGTTCGTTATCGCGTATTCGTAGCCGACCGCCGCAGAGTCAGCCGTGTTGTGGCTGGCTGCTCGCAGCGCCCGGCGTTCGGTAATGACCTCATCCACGTCAGAGGTAGTTGTCTAGAGACGCCGGATGTTGATAACATGCCACCACGGGCTCAGAGGGGAATAGCACCAGCATATCATAACAAAATATTGGAATATGAACGAGTTTACGCAGATTATGCGTTATATAGAGGCTGCGCATGGATGCCCCGAGTACTCGCATTATACGGATATACGCGCCGCTCCTCTGGGGCTAATTTCTTCAAAACGACTCCAAATGCCACCAAAGTTGTCTGGGGGAGTAAATGGTCGTATTTAATGCAACAAATAAGGTCCAGGTTGTAAAAAACGAAAGTTATGCTTTAAGGTCGTGACTGGATGGTTGTTTCTAAAAAGCCCCCCCAGGATTCAGAGTTAACGTGTTAATGTGCCTGAGTTCGCACCTTGGAGTTTTTATCAAAGCAGGAGGAGGAGGATTTTCCAAACGCAGTTGTGCACCTTTTGGCCTACTCATGATACAACCTGCAGAGTTTCACATCCATCCAAACCTCCGAGGGCTTCAACCGTCTGCTCTGGAACCATGGGCTCCCAAAATTACAGCAAGAGCAGGGGCCTTGAACTGACACCGTTCGATGCTACAGAACGCTGAAAAGGAGCACGACCGGCGTGCTTAGAGTCACAGATAACGTTTCTCGTTTGTTTGTCTGTTATCTGTGTTTTTGTTGCTGTCGCTGGTTATCACACGTGGGGATTCAAAAAAATGTCCCGATGTGGTCGGGATCAGAGCTGCAGGGTTTAAGGCATCGCCGTGAGGCAGGGACACGACGGCTAATTCAGACAAGACGACGGAAAAACAGCCAAATCGGTCGCAGACAAAACTCTTATTTCAATATTTCACACTACATGTCAACTTTGTGCAGTCAGCTAAAGAGAAAATGAACATTTTTAATGATTTTCCAAATATTCTCTGCTTCCAGCTTCTCAAACGTGAAGATTTGTTGCTTTTCTTTGTCTGTGTGATCGTAAACTGAACATTTTTGGGTTTTAGGCGGGAAAACAAAAGCAGTCAGAAGGCGTCACCTCGGCCTCTCTTTTTCACTGCTTTATGACATTTTATAGACCCCTCATCGATCAAATCGAGGAAGTAACTGTCAGATTAACCGATAATGAAAATAATGGCTAGCTGCATCATCTGTTCTCGGATGGCAGACTTCCTTCCATCCTTCACTTCCAGCCGTGACTAATTCATTCACAATCCTCCGGAATGATTCATCACGCACATCTCTCCCATTCAAACATCGTCCGGCTTCACTTTTATCTGTGCGCAGAAAAAGTATATATGTGTGTGTGATGTCACAGGAACAGGAAGCTCACGCTGTCTTCCTGAGGTGGCCGTTACCATGACAACCAGGTCCAAGGACAAGGGGGCAGAGGACCGCTGGATGATTGAGCAACACACTGATGGAGGCCTTCGATGGGGCGCTCCAGAACATTTTACTCATCGAAGAGTCACTTCATTGTGCTCATCTTCATCTGCTCCTCTCCATCCACGCCATCCTTCCTGTTGGTGTGGCAGGTATGTGAGGTCACTAATCACCTGCATGCAGACGCAGGCGAAAACAAGTGCTGCAGCCGCCGCATGCAGCAGGAAGCGGTTCGTCTCTGCCTCGCGTCCCCTGCAGAGCTCCTTTCTTCTCCCTTTTCCCCATTTGCATTTTCTCATTAAGGCGATCGTCATCTCATTCAGAGGGAGGGAGGAGGTGTCACACGGAGGCGAGGTGACGCTCCAAATACCAGGAGCACGCTCGCCGAGTCGGAGCGCTATCGAACAAATATGTGCCGTCAGCACTGTGCATAATCTCTGTGCTACCTTTCCGCGAGGCTCACCTCACCTCAGCGAGCAGACCCCACCCCCTCGTGAGAGAGCGGCCGCCACCTCCTGTGTATACATTACACACCACCTCCTGCATGGACCAATCAGGAGCCGGAGCAGGGAGGCAGACTTGGAAAGCACATAGTTACAACGCAGATCTATATGCTGGGCTCACGGCAGGAGGCGCAGAGAGGGCCGGTCGGCGGGGGAGCGGGGGCTTTATCTGAGCGGTCATTTCAATGCAGGGCATCCCCGAGTGTGTTTTGGCAGGGCGCCAGAGCAAGGGCCACACACACACACACAAACAGGGATGAGTGTGTATAAACAAGGCACACACTCCTCACATGGGGGCTGTGATGCTCTCCACTACTCTCCATTAAAAGTAATCACTCAAACTGTGTCGATTCATCGTGTGCAGGGCCGCGAGGAAGGCATGTCACAGCGAAGAGCGAGAACAGCCGAGGGGGAATGAGAAGAGGGAGGAAGGAAGGAAGGGAGGGAAGGAAGGAGGAGGGAGAGGGACTGTTCACTAGAGGGAAGAAATTATTTCTGAATGAAGCCGCTCGGATTTTGACGATTTGAACTCAACACGAGAAGGTAATCTGCTGTGGAGTAAACACACGTTTCCTCCTCCTCCTCCTCCTCGGGCTCAGAGGAGACGCCGTGGATTCAGGTGGAGGAAGCGAGAGCGGTTCATTTTAGACGCTGAAAGTGATGGCGCCGCTGATGGTGATGGTGTGGGCGTAGGTGACAAGTGAATGTGGAAGTGTGAAGAGCCATGTGGAGAGGGAAGAGCTGTGTGGCAGAGGGAGGGGAAGGATGAATAAATCTTGTCAGAGAGGTGGGACATAAAAGGTTGCGCCCTGGCTGTCTCTAATGGTATTTGCAGGTGTCCAAATAAGCTGTCGCCCGAATAAAGGTCGGACATTTTGAACCGTGCAAATTGAGCCTCCTCAGCAGGTGTCCTGCAGGTAAAGAGGTGCACGGCGAGGCGGCTTTCCCAACACCTCATCGTCCCTCTGGTCGAGAAAATGAGGGAGCCTGTCGTAGTTTTACGAAAAGGTCATTTGACTTGTCCGTTACCGCCCCAAACGTAGCAGGGATGATGGTAACCATGGCGCCAGAAGGAGGAGGAAGAGGAGGAGGAGAGGGGGTTGTCCCACGGTCATGGCAACCACTATTTCAGGAGTGAGTTTCTCATCATCATCACCTTAAACGTGTTCACAGTTTAGCATCATGCCATCAGGTAATCTATGGAGACCACACACACGCACACACACACTGCTGCAGTCACAGCCTCAGAGGAATACCAATAGAAAGACCCCCAGACGAGGACACACTCGCCTCAGGTCTGAGCGTAAAACCCACCTGCTCTCAAACACACACACGGATGCAAGACATCAAGGTGCTCTGCAGAATAGATACACCCCCCCCCTCCACACACGCACACACAGGCAACCCATCCGCCTCCCCCTCCTCCCCCTTCAGGCGCCATGCAGCACTCAGGATGAACCCAGAAATCCTGACGTCTCATGGTGAGGTGTCAGCTCGCATACACACCCTGCACAGGACTGAATTCAGCACGGGCACGAGGGCTGCACATGCTGGCAGACAGGTGTGTGTGTGTGTGTGTGTGTGTGTGTGTGTGTGTGTGTGTGAGCGTGCATAGGTGAGAAAAGGTGGGTGTGACTGGAAGAATTGGGTGCAGAGGTGCAGGAGGTGTTCATGTTAAAAAATGATCATCTTACCTTTCACCTGGCTCTCGTATTCAGCGAGGATCTCTTTGTCCTTCTTGCTTTTGTTTGAGTTTGACATGTCGCCACAGTGGAGGTGACCGATGCGCAGGTGAGAAGACAAAAACACGCAAAAATCCGCCTTATTTCCCTCCGTGTGCGCCGCCCGAGGCTTCACCCGCAAACATGCTAGTTACATCCATCCAGTGCCGCAACAACACAGCCAGTAGTGGCCCCGCACCTCCACGCTGAGGAGCAGGAGGAGGAGGAGGAGGAGGAGGAGGAAGAGGCGGGGGGAGGCACGCGCGTGAAAAATCACGCACACTCAGAGAGAAATTACCCACTCGTGACCGCCGCCGCCGCCGCGAGGACCCGCACAAACCATCCTGTTGATGAAAGAATCAGAGTGAAATAAAAGCTCACAGATTCACACGCCGCCTGCTTCCGCGACGCTCGTGAACATGCGATCACACCCGCGCGCACGCACACACATGCACCGGTCTGCAGGGAGGGAGGGGTGGGGGGGGGGGCGAGCACACGCCCACTAGGTAGAAATGCAAAGGACCACACACGCACACACACACGCGCGCGCGCGCACACGCCACGCTGAGACTCGGCGTGTGATGTTAACGTCACCCCGCCGTAACCTTTCACACGCTCAGCCGCACGCGTGCACGCGCGCACGCACGCACTGACCGGCCTGCGCGCGTGGACATCATACCAATAACGTGGAACAGTAAATGAGCTACCGGTGAGGAGATGGGTGTGTCCGCGCGGGAGGCGGGACTACACACGTGACTGACAGCTGAGGAGACCAGTGAGTCACAGCATCCTGGAAATTAATGAATGTACGACTGAGGAGAGCAGAACTCCATTCAAGGTTTGATCACTAAAAACAGTCCAATAAAACATGATGATGAAGCTGCACAGTCCTGTCAACTCTTCATCACCACCCATCATGATCCTCAGGTGTTCACCTGAGCTGATTCATGGTGTGAAACTCTGAATGCAGGAGTCCTTCTTCAAAGTAATTCATTGTTTGGTCTGTAAAATGTCAGAAAACAGTGAAACACTTCGATTTTCTCGTCTTCAAATAGCTTATTTTGTCCAAAAACACCAAAATGATCAGTTCACTATCACAGAAGACAAAGAAAAAAAGCACGTTATTATGCTAGAACAGTTATTATGAATTAATTTTCTCTCAATCAGCTAATTGATGAATCCACTGTTTGTGTCACTTCTGACATTTTTATAGTTAACACGAGGTTTTATTTGCGTTGCCACAGAAACTGAAACTGAACTGAAACTGAAATCAGTTTTTTGAATAAGATGATAAGATGCTCATTCTTCCAATATGTTCTCTCTCTATTAAAGTTTAATTCCAGTCATACTGCAGCACAGAATAAACAAATACACAAATTAACTCGAAGACGTCTTCTGTTTGCTGATTGGTCAGCTGCTCCGTTATGTGCAGTGATGGAAAGTAACTCACATTCAGTCAAATACTGTAGTTTCAGGTACTTGTACTTCACTTGGGTACTTTCTGCTCCAATACATCTCAGAGGGAAATACTGCACACATCTGCACTTATTTTATAGCTAGTTAACCAACATTAAAAGTTTACAAAATACAACATGTTGCTTAAGATTAAATCAGAGTTCTTAATTATCTCCTCTAAACTTTCATTTAAAGAGACAGTTTGAGGACAAAAAAGGTTAAAGAAACCAAATCCATAAAATTAGCATGGAGGAACCAGAACTTTGTTTCATCTAGGACACAATCTTTGTTAAAGAAGGTGAGGTGAGTTACTGTTCGCGGCTGTTTGTCTCCACCTAGTGGTCAAATGAGAGAACTTTCACCTGATGCTCTTTCTACATGAAAAGTCTGATTCTCTTGAACCTTCATACTCACCATCTGAGGAAGTTAATTAAACTATTCCTCTAATGTTGACTATCTATGAGACCACATCTATCTATGATGAAAATGATATTTGATGATATACATGATGGAAATGATTCTGTATCTAGAGTTTCTGTTCTTTTATTTTATCATTTCCCACCCAGACTCTTGTACTGGAGTCATTTTTCCCAAACCTTGATGCAATGAGACACATTACCTGCAGCACATTACTGACTGCAAACAGAACTACTTTAAGCATGTTGTGTGAATGTGGCCTCTAGGTTGGCTGGATGACAGACCGTGACAGCTGCGACCAGTTCAAGAGGCCGCAGGAAGTCAAATCATCCAGAAATTTACAAAAAAAAAAAAAAAAAAAAAAAGGATTGGAGGACAGTCTGAGAAGGTAGACATTTGTGGAGCAGAAATGTCCTGTCATTTTATTCATTTTGGGACCCCTCAGATTTAACCCAACCTCCAGGCTGAGCACCACCACTGACCGTCCCCCCCCAACGCCCACTGGGAAATAAATCAGCACGACTGATTCTAGTGAATTACTGTCTTCTCTAGTTTATCACCTTTTCTACCAGGAAACAAGAAAAAACAGAAAATCTCTTTCTTTCTTGATTATATTCTCCTAATCTGTACCAGACACCAGTTACCACAGTGTGTGTGTGTGTGTGTGTGTGTGTGTGTTGTTAATGTGTTTGGAATGTGTTTATAAGGATGTGCAGCACTGGAAGGCACCAGTTGTATTTCAGCTGTAATTTGAAGGCGAGGAATGAATCGCAGCACTTTTATTTTTCTGTTTATAGGTCTGAGTTATCTTCCTCCCTCTGTTCCCCTTTATGGAGACATCTGTCAGCGAGGTCAGATGAAGGAATGTATAGTAATCCTATAGCCTTCTGCTGCAGGTGGACGTGATATACGTGTGTGTGTGAGAGTTTCCTGTGAAGACGTTCATCTGTGCAGCACACATCAACCCAGGCCTGACCCAGGACTGTCCAAGGAGCATTCAGCAGTTCGGGAATGTTGCTTATTCGCTAAGAAGTGACAACCAGCTGTCGCTTAGCTTAGCTTAGCACAAAGACTGGAAACAGGGGGAAACAGCTAGCCTGGCTCTGTCCTAATCTCGAATGATGAACAAGCTGTAGCTCCTTAAATGTGTGAAAACCAAACTGTAAAAACTATTCAACAGCATCTACTGCTCCTGTGGCTACATATTTAGCACACAAATACGAAAGTAGTATTAGTCTTATTTTCATTTATTTTATAAATATATGAGTTTAATATTGAAATATTGTTTTCATGCATTTATGACGTTATGATTTATTCTATTGCTGGAACATTATCTGTATTATTATAGCTGCAGTGAGTGCGTTGCTAATTAAGCTAATGTGCTAGCTAACATATTGCTAATATGTCATTCTAAGTAACAGTTAAATTGCTGCTAGGTTATCTGTATTTTACTCCTCCTCATGTAGCACAATGTCGCTAATTAATTAGCTTAGTTAATGCTTCTGTGAATCTGGTTTTCTGGTTGCTGTATTAATTAATTTTCAAGATAATGCCAAAATGCTAAAAGGCCATCTGTCTGCAGTCTTTGTTGGACGTGTGTTCAGCTCGCAGTGCCGCTGTGCACCTGCACTCATAGCGAGGAAGAAGAAGAAGAACTGTTTTATTGCGTGTTTTCAAAGGTTTCGCTTCACGGCGGCTGACTTCTTTCACTGCATCACACTGTGCATCACTAAACCAAACTAAAATGAGCTTCTGGCTTCGTCTGGTGCAGCAAATATAATGTGTGTAAGTGACAATGATGAGGGTCGTTCATCACTGAAGAAATGTTCTGAGCTCTGACTGCGCTAACACGATACCTGTGGCCGGAAAGCATTTCTAGGGTCATTTAAGCAACTCTTCAGTGAGACGGAGGGTCGGTGGAAGCATGTACGAGGACAAACGCGATTCAAGCAGCTGCACTCTCTCTGCAGTCTCACTCACAGTCTCAATCTTTGTTGCGCCTCCAAAGGTTACGTAGGTGTGAGTGAGTGAGTGAGTGAGTGAACGGCCTTCGAGGTAAAAAAAACATTTCAAACCACTTGAGATATCAGAAGGTCAAGTCATGTCGGTAAGAGATGTGTTAAATTAAAGCAAAGCCCCGACCTCCCCCTGAGCTGAATTCAGTCCAAACCTTCCCCTCAGCCATGAGCGATCAATACAGATGCATCACTATAGGACGCGGTGCACAATATTCTAGGAAAGAAAAGGTGCTGTGAAACAGAGTTGAGGTTTTTGTACTTAATTTGAGTTAATTTCATGCCACATCTCAGAGGGAAATACTGTACTTTTTACTACATTTATCTGACAGCTTCAGTCACGAGTTACAAATTAAAGCCACTACTCAAACTCCTCAGGCTGCACACACACACACTGATACAGTCGATGCTGCTTGGTTTTCATGGGATTTGTTGACAGTGTGTTAGCAGCCTTCAAATCCGAGCGCAAATGAATTCGACGCAATAAATGATGTGACTCGTTAGCGATGCAGTAATGCACATGCCGGGCAATAACGGAGGCATGTAAACAGATCGTTATCTTAATGGATGATCATGTTCTGTAGGTTTAAGCCCATTAACATGGAGTCATGATGAAGCCGACTGTGTAGGATGAAGGTGACTGATGGAGGGAGAGGAAAGAAGCAGCAGCAGACAACGAGAGAAATACATTAAGGCTTGTGAGATCATTGTGAGTGCATGGCCATCATCACAGTGAGAAGATTATATAACAGACACAATGAAGGCGATGATGAGAGCTGAATCAAGTCGATTAATCGATTTGTTGCAGCAGTTTTAATGAATTGTTGCAGTTTTTTAATCAAGCAAAAATGGCAAATAATCTGATTCCGGCTCATCAAATGTGAGAATTGTTTGCTCTTTTCTGTTTTTTTGTAAACTAAATCTCTTTGGGGTTTGGACTTTTGGTTGCACAAAAGAAAAATGTTGAACTGCTCCTTTAATAACGTCCCGTTAAGGTTGTGTCGATGGATGCTAGTTCTACCTCTGCTCCTCCAGCTGTGGCTGCTGCAGCTAAAGTGAGGATCTTAGGCTGTACCGTCTCCAGGAGCCCCCCTGAGGCGGCCGCCCTCTGTCCGCAGACACAGAGCGGCTGTAATAAAACGGGGATCAAACACAGATCATGTCAGATCAGGTGATCTGGCAGCACAGGTGAAGGAGTTATGAGAATTTGTGCTGATGCATCACAGAAATCCTGCAGTTCCTCCAAAGCAGACATTAAACACTTAATCACCATCAGAGCCTTTGGGACAGAAGCCAAGAACAGAGTGTGTGTGTGTGTGTGTGTGTGTGTGTGTGTGTGTCCTCAGCCACTTTAGCTGTAAATCACGGCTCTGCTCAGGGAGATAATGGCCGCACAGAAAGTTCAAAGCCAGAAGGAAAGAAAGTCTGTGATATAATACACAGGGAAACTTGTTTTGTTCAGACAAACTAAAAAACCGTCTTTAAAACACAAGTCAGGGAAACACTTTCACTCACAGGTCCTAAAGTATTCCAATAACGCTGCAGAGAGAAGCTGATATGTAACCGCAGTGTTCAGGAAGGTTTATATTTTTGGTTTTAAACCTATGAGAGTTGATCTTTTTGCCCACTTTATGGGAGTGTAAACACACTGAACAGCATCATATCATCACTTTTCAACTTGATTATGTTGAACTTGTGAGCAAAACTCCTGTTCGTGTCACGTGATCAGTGCAAGTCCGACATTCGCTGTCTTTCAGCTCTGTTTTTGGCCTCCACCAGCTCCTGAGGGAAACATCTGGCTCTTCGGCTGCTACAAGCCTAGCTGTTTCCAGCTCTTTCCGGCCTTTATGCTAAGCTACGCTAACTGTCTCCTGGCTGCAGCTGCAGATTGACTGCACACATGTGTGAGTGTTTCGAGCTTCTCATCTAACTGTAACTGAAAGTGAATAAACATTTTTCCTAAGACGTCAAACTTTTCCTTTACGGGACATTTAAGGGAAAATTCTGCAAACTGAACACAGAGTCAGGTGAAAGCAGTGGAGGTTTCTTTCTACGTCGGCTCATAATTTGTACTTTTGTAATTTGTGTATGTGAGCGCAGAGCAAACCATTTTAGTATGATTCATCATGTTCACTGTACAAACAGACCTGGGCTTTAAGAGATTACTGCAGCTCTGCTCAAACAAACACAGAGTGGATCGGCCCTGAGGCGAGAGCATCCTGAAACACACAAACACAGGCAGCGCATCGGTCCAAGGCCAGTCATGACTGAGGGGGGTGGGTTTTTTTTTTTAGTGTGGGTGGTATATTATCTTATTTGTCTACAGCCAATTTGCTGCAGGCTTGATATCTAAATGCTCAATTAGAGCCATTTATCATCAGCTCTATATAGTGCTCTATCGACGGTTCATAGGCTCCATCCTCCTCTCTTCACCACAACATCTCCATTCATTCAAACCTCCGCCTGCTTTATCGCGCTCTTTAGCTTTATTAGCTTTGCACTGTCAAACGCACTGAAAGCAGATCGCTGAACAGGCCTCTGTCGGGATGATCATGATGTCACCGTAACATGTTTTTCCTGCTGATCCTGATCAGAGTCTTCAAATATTGAGCATCTGCCAACCAAATCTAATCCCACGTTTGTTTGTGTTCATTTTCTTGCCTCATATTAAGCTGCACGTCATGCTGAGGCTGTTATGAGTTTATTTAAATCAGAAGAGGATTTCTTTGATGGTTTCCTTCAGTATTTCATTATCGTGTGCTCATGTTTAGCGTTCAGTTTACGATCTGTGCAGAGGAGAGTCAGTGTGGATCTGCTGTGGCAGGAAGCTTTGGACAGGACTCGGCCTCTCTTCATCTCCGGAGTGAAATAAATACTGCAGTTAAGCTGCAGTTTCTGAACCAGCAACAGCAGAACGTCAGAGTTCATCTGCAGAATGCCACTGAAAGGGACACAGAACGACCAAAAAGACAGGTGCAAAATGTCTTCAAAGTGATGCTGAACGACCACAAAGAGACACAAAATGACTCCACCAGATGCAACATAAAAAGATGTCAAAGGTAAAATGCAAAATGACGGCAAAGAGACCTAAAAAGTCCACTTTAAAGATGCAAAATGACTATAAAGAGATGCAAAACAACCACCACAATGACCAGAGACGTGAAAACGTAGCTGTTTCGTGTCTCTGTCAGTCTGGGTGTCTTCCCTCTCGGTTGGGATGGAGGGACTTTTTACACACCTGGACCCGGGGGCCAGTCGTATCACACTGCTCCAATGTGAGCGTGTGTTTGTGCTTCACTTCCAGGTGAGAGGTGAAAATCCCACAGTTTATCATCTCCACATCTTTATTGAAAGAGATTCACATGAGATTCTGTTTCCTGAAGGCTTTACTGTCCTGACAGTGTTTCACAGGGGGGGAGAAAACACGTCTGAGAGAAAGACCGAGCAGCTGTTAGGAACCGCAAAGGTCCTGATGCACCAGGCGACTTCACCACTTCACTGTGGGTCAGAACCGTCTGAGGTGCTAGCTTAACGATAGCTTAACAATAGCTTAACGAGGCTTGAGCAGCTGTTCATATTACTGATGTGCAGGTGTATTCTGATTCTTTGGCAACATTGTTTTTGAAACTTTAATGCAGATGAAGTCTTGAGAAGTGAACTGACAGAGCGGAGGATATGAATCATAGACTGTTTGAAACATGGACGTCGTCTCTGTGATGTATATATTTGCTCCTGTGCAATAGTGCAAAAACTCTGTATTTTATTTTCCATATCTTACTTGTGCAAATTGAAAATTTTCATTGTGAAACTGAGCCACCTTTCACAAGGCAACATTATTTTTATACTCTCTTTGTATATAATGTACATATATATATATAGTTGATTTTATTTTGTATCCTTTTTATTGTCTATTTTCTCTTTTCTACCTCTCAGTTTTATTCTTGATGTCTGTAAAAGGTACATGTCCCCGGCGTGGGATCAATAAAGTTCCATCTTATGTTAAAGTTCATGTTTTCAGTTGGCTCCAGTCTTACGTTTCACTTCCTCTGCCTGCTTCTATCAGAGGAGTCAGAAACTGTGTCACCCTCCCGACTGTCAACGTTTCTTATGACACCAGATCGTGAAGGTGGGATCAGCTGATAAGAAATGGGGTTAAACTTAATTAGAGCGAGACAGCGTTACGCTGAGAGGACATACAAAGAACAGGATGTGATCATGTGACCCCATCAAACCCACCTCAGACCCCCCTGATGCACCAGATGTAAACATCCCGGGCCACAGCGCTGCTCTAATGCACTGGGTTTTACATTTTACAAACAGCTCACGAGCGCACACGGCAGTGCAGACATGTAAGGCGCTGGACAGGATCCAAGGCATGCTGGGAAAACAACACGTCGTTCATGTTAGCGACAGTGGAAGATTTATACCCACCCGGCAAGGCTGAGCAAAGGCCTTCAAAGAGGACCAAGCATTTGAGCGATTGGCCACAGTGTTCAAATTTCAACCCCCAGTGATGTCAGGGGTCCCCTAAAACCAACAAGTCTTCACATCATCATCATCACAAAGCCACAAGATGCTGGTTTACAGAAAGCAGCTTGTTTTCAGTGATTTTTTTTTCTGTGCTGAAACATAACAGGTACAAAGCTGTTGTTATGCAAATGTGAAATATGAGCACTGTTGGAGGGGTGAATATGAGGAATATGAGGGGTTCAGTAGTGGAGTAGCTGTCCTTCTTAAGTTGTGACTATTAGCTGCTTTCAAACTAGTGATTTACTAAATCTGGTTGCACCATTAAAACTTTAGGAACGTTTAAGATAAAAGACTTTATGTGTAAATCGGTTGCTAGAAAACGTGTAGTTCTGTTAATCAAGAGCAATCAACTATGTAAACAGGAAGTCACTGTAGCATCGCAAGCTAGCATAACTTCCAAAAAAATGACAAAATCTACTATATCGCTGGTAAATGTGGATAATTGTTTTATTTATTTCTGCATGAAAAATGTTTGTTTCAATGAGTTCATGTGGTTCATCAAAAATGGGAAATATCTGATTATGCTAACATAAGTAATTTACCGATATAGTCAAATGTTAGCATACGGTTTCGTAATTTGAGGTATGCTGTGTTATTGTCAGGAAATGTAAATTACAAATTTTAAGATTTAGATCATTATTAAACACGATTATCAAGTTTCAGTTCACATATGTCACCGTACTTCATATTTCATTGTCAATGTAAACAGGTCAGATATTAGCACGCTAACGCTAGCTTTGTCAGTTGGCTCGGCTAAGCTAGTTAAACAACAGCTCCGCCTGGAGGTGTAACTGTGTGCAAAACTCCACTTTATGTTAGAACTAATCTGTTTCTGCGTACATGAACGGCGTGTTTTTGTGTGTGCAGGCGAATCAGCGTTAAAACAGATCGACAGTAGTTATCTTTAGAAACTTCACGGTCCTCTGAGGTTTAGCAGAAACAAGAAAAAACAACAATAAAATGGGAGAAATATGATTTAAAACCAGAAAAATTAATCTGAGATCAGGACATTTTCACTTCCTATGTTTTTTAATATCATTATTATACTATTTATCTATCTATTTAAAACTATTATCTTAAAAGTAGCTCGACCAGACTGAAAATAAGCATCTGGCATTAAGTTAAAAACTGCCTGGCAACAAAACACATCTCATCAGACAAAAACAAGCACATGCTGCCTCGACCGAAGATGTCATCGTACTCAGATTTAGCTTTTTGCAGTGTCGTGGTTAACCAGAGTTCAGGTGATTTTTATCATCCATCTGTTTTCTGTGCCCGTGGTCCTGCACAGGATCCTGTTGGGGGTCTGGAGTCTGGTCTAGAGCGTGTTGTTTTCGTCAGCCCCCGTCACCGTGTTCACGTGACCTGGACTCATTAACTCCCCTCTCTCGCTGCCACACTTCTTGAAAACAAACACGCCCTCTCCCACATTCCAGTATTCCCAGCAGGGATTACACGGGGGCAGAGAAATCCACTGAAGCAGACCACAGCCCCCCAGTCTCACAGAGAGAAGAGGTTTCGTTAAATCAGGTCACTAGAAACAAAATAAATGTTTAGATTTTTATGTTAGATCTGAGATAATATACATCTGACAGAGATTAAAATTCCTGGACTGATTTGCAGTGTGTAAATCAGGGGGAGCGGACACATTCCTGTCGTACTTGTTTACATCGAACATGCAAAGAGACTATTTTCTGAGAAATTTGGTAACCATGGCAGTAAACCACTTATTACCTCCATTATAGAGCTTCTGTTCTCAGCCTATAGTCCATAACGTCCGGAGTTAACCTGTCGGATGGTTGCTGTGCAGCACCATCTCTGCTTTGAACGACCAATGAAGGTGAAAGTGCCAAAAAAACCTGTAGTGCCGTCCAATCAGGAACAATTAGCTATGTAAACAGGAAGTCACTGTAACATCACAAGCTTGCATAACGTCCAAAAATGCAGCATCAAATCAACAGGCTTTATTGTCCCAGAGGGAGATTTGTCCACGTATACATTGGTACTGCCTGTTTCCAGCTCACACGGACATGTTTTCATGCTGCAGAGACAGCGAGACAGTTCGCTGGGGGCTGTCATGGCAGAAGGGACGAAGCTCCAGCCAGACGAGCTCATGTTAAAGTTGTGCGTCTCCGACCAGATGGCAGAAATGTGAAGTGTGGCTCGAGCTGGTGATCGCTTTCGCTGGTTATTCTGAGCGCTCGCTGCGTGATTTTATTTCTGTCTGCAGACATGTTTGTGTCACAGTCAAGCGTTTTCAGTAGTTTTGAGATGAGAGAAATATCTGATTATGATAAGCAGAGTTGGTGCACAACTGTTGCTAAAGGCCACATTACGAGTTAAAGGGATGCAGGAATTGTCGCTTACTGTTGGTAAAACACCCAAACTTGGCCCCTCCTCCCTGCATCATTGGCATCACAAAGCCACGCCCCCTGCCCCACCTGCAGCACCACATAAAGCTGCGACTGAAGAGCGGTGCACCTGAGGTAGCCTGCAAATGTTTGATTCAATAATGTGTTTATCATGTGTTGGCATCGTTTCTGTATATTATGAACAAACAGCTACGCTAATAATTGGACTTCTGGCTCTAATTAGCTAGCAAGTTTAGCTGTCTTCAGTCCAGCTCATTAATTGGCATAGCAGCAAATAAGGAACCACAGCAGAGGGCAGCATCTCTGTGTAAGTACTGACAAGTACTCCACCACCCACTTCTAGTCATAAGAGATAATCAAGAGGGATTATTAATTGTTTTTAGAAAAATACTCAATCCTTCAACTCTTTTAGAGACAAACAAACCACGAGTGCAGCCACTCAAACAAAGCTGAATATCAGCTCGTAGCATCACATTTCAGAGGCCTGAAGGGGTAAAAGAAAGGCTCCTCGTGTGATGTGGTACAATGCTTCTTTATCAATTATCATGAGCATGCAGTGAAGTAACCACATTTTATCAGCAGTCAGCAGTCGCCATGGAAACATCCTCAGTCCGAGCAGGCAGTCACTGACAAAACCTGCAGCTGGTGTACATTTTCTTCAAACATGTCATTTCTTCCGCTCCTTCGCATCAACTTGCTATTACGGAAGCGTCTGACTGCGACGTTGCACCTCATACTGTCACCAGCGCGCCGCTTTCTTGCCGACATTTAGATGAGTTCGCCTTCTTCTCGCTTCGCAATCGCCAATTCAGCAGCGCCACAGAAAACCCGCAGAGCCGCAATTTGAAATGCATTGAAAGTGCAACGTTTTCCCTGTGACAGTGTCCTCCCGCCTCATCTCCCGTCGCCTCCCTGCTTCACTAAATCAGATTGTCACAACTGGCCCGGGCTCGTTCGTGGCTCTCCACACGGGGAATAATTTGATGGTAATTTCATTTCTTAGCTTAGCTCAATGAGGCTGTGGGCAGATCACACACACACACACACACACTCATAAAGTCAAACTTAAAGCGACAGGTTGACATTTCACGACGTCATTTGGCCAATGCAAGGCCGTGCACCTCCCTGATAGCTTCCATGTCACATGAACACTGCATTTCCACTGTTTATCTTGCAGTTGTCTCATCGAAAGATAAAATAACTTCGTCCGTGATAACACCTACTCCGAACATCTGATCTGTCACTCAGACTCGACTTCCTGGATCGTATTTCTTCTTCAGCATCTGACTGACGGCGACATGCATTGTTTTAATGCAGAATGATCTTCAAATTCCCAAAAATTCCCACTTGAGACCTGACCTAGATTTGACTGCTGGGACTCTTGAGGGTTAAAAACAACAAAACCTCCAAGCGTCCATTTCTCACCTGGTAAAATCCCAGAAAAGGTCCAAATAAGATCAGGCAGGTCAGCCTGAATATTAAAAGGACGTGGTGTACTCAAAGTGGAAGCAGCTTTGAGATAGGAACATTTCTGAAAGCCATGTCATTGAAACTGTCAGGACTTAGAGACCTTAAAGACTTGATCTTCACCTTCACTTCGCAGTCTGCTAATGAACACTTATGACTTCAGCTTGTCTTGAATGAAACGTGACATAAACTTGACCCCGACGCCTTTCCTGGCACGTCAGCTTGCATGTATCTAATCGGCCAAATCATCGTCTGCTGATATTGGACGGTGCCGTGGCCAAACCTGAGCCGGGTTCGGCTTTCTGTCCGAGGTCAGAGCATATCAGCGTGGACAGATTTCACTGTTAAACAGCTCATCAGACTAACCTCTTATCATCCCCTGAGCACGGCCAACTGCACACGCCGTCCAATGTCCTTTCATGTCTAACAAACACACCACACAGATTGAGCTCACACTGCGCACGGACACACACACACACACTGTCACAGCTCCTATAGATGGTGATGGAAAGTTGTGTAAACGTAGCGCACATACCGGCCGTGATTGGCTCATTAACCTCGTCTGCTGATTGTAGAGAAGAACGGCCCAAAATATACACATGTACAAGTTATGGAAACGCAACACGAGGGGAGTATTACGTACAATACAAATTCAGTCTCACACACACACACACTGATAATACACACCGCTCTGCTGTGACTGAACTGAAGTGATGAACAAGCAGGGGTACGAGCACCCCAGGGAGCAGGCCTACTTCTGCAGTTTCCAGGTCGTACGTGGACAGATTGTGGAGCGGATCAATCAATTTGACTAAAAAAATAGATAAATAAACACAGGCCCATATCCATATATTGACTCAGCTGTCACAAAACAACAGCGTGGTCTACTTTGTTGCAGTCTGGAGTGCATGAAAACTGGTCTCAAGTCTCATCAGTTAACTAAAAGTAATAGACAAATACTTCAAAAAGTTAATTACAAATAATGGTTGAAACAGCTAAAATTGACAAACAGTTGAAGCTGTTAGCTAATAGCAATAAAAAAGTAATGGATAAATAGTTAAAATAGCTACTTAAAAATAATAGATAAACGTCTGAAACGGCTAAAAATAGGCTAAATGGTTACGATATCTTGCTAAAGTAATAGATAACAGCTTGAATGGTCAGGTAACAGTAATGAATGAATGTTTAAAATTGCAAGATGAAGACATTCATCACCAGCTGAAGTCCAGTTCACAGTCAAATAGATAAAAAGGACAAACAGTTTGGCTGAAAGTAATAAATAAATGCTTTGAAAAGCTAACTAAAAATTATGGATAAACATCTGAAAAATCATGGACAAATGTTTAAAGTAGACTATAAACAGTTAAAAAGACAAGTATAAAGTAACAGACTAATGGATGATATTGCTGAAAATAGCAGATAAGCGGTTGAAATGTTCACCTTTGACCAACAAAAGTGTTAGCAGTGGCTACAAATTCAGACTTGATCAAACTAATCGACCAAATATTGATTAAAATATTGCAACAATATCCACTGTTAGATAATCAGCGATGTTTCTACACTGTCCTGCTGTCACATTTATGGAGAAACTCAATGGCTGGAGAACAAATGATGTGCTTTGATCTTAACATACATTTTTTTAAATACTTTTTCATAAACTAATTAACTAAAAATCTGCCAAAAGTGTCACATGATGACTGTGTGCGTTCAGATGCAAATCTTTTAAATGCTTCTATGTTTTCAGCTGATAAAAAAAGAAAAAGGAGGTTGTTTTCTAATTTTCTCCAGCTTTGCTGCTCCAGTATATCCTCAGACCTCTAGTTTAAATCAATGCCAGATAAATACCAGCAGAACAAACACCGAAAACTAAAAGCAACTCAATTTAAAGTCAACTGTCGAAGTGCTCGTGCACTAAATGAAGGCATTTTCCCGCTTGGCCCCTCAGCTGTGGAGACTTATTCAGGGTCAGAGTGCTCTTGAACACATTGACTGTTTAATAACTTTCATTAAAATTCTCTGCAAGGGTCGTTGTAAAGTGCAGCCACTCAAACCTCCTTCCTTTCTCACCAGACACATACTGCATCCTCCAAATATAAGTGTGCATGTTAACTCCAGATGAAGTCCGCTGTTTCCAAAATATCACGAGTCCCACATGTGAAGCTGGAAACAGGAAGTGTCTCCGGGTTTTCGCAGTGTTGCAGCAACACGCAGCGCTGAGGCGTATCTGTCAGTACATTTTATTTAAGTTACTCCGTCACAGCAGCGAGACCAAAATCTCTGAATCAAATCGACAGTCCTGCAGCAGCATCAGGAGAAATGATCTCTCGATGCCGTTGGTGACATTTGATTTGGTTCAATACTGAACATAAAGATAGAATCAGTGTGAGAAATGAAGGGTTAGTATTAAAAGGCCCTTTGATTGCCTACTTACAATCAGAATTACAACAAAAGACCTCTGATGGAGAAATGAGGCTCTGTTGATCACATTTCAGGTCATTGAATTGTTAACAATACATCATCAGGCAGCTTCGGACTGATGCTGCTTTCAACCGAACTCCCGTGTTTCCACATGAGGAGTCAGACATATGATGTGACGTTGCTAGGCGACTGATGACAATAATGGATGCTGCTTGGCTTTTGTTTCAAGAACAATTAATTACTTCGTTTCTGCTGCCTTTCAGGAAAAGAAGGAGAAACAAACTTTGATGACAAACACTGACCTGACTGTGAAGTGCCTGCTTACATCACAAACTTCAAGTAAGGAAAGGAAAATACGTGAGTCAATATTTAAACTAAACGTGACTGATAGCCAGGGATTGGTTCTGATCCCATTTTGGATGCAAGCTGTTAAAGTGGACGGATTCGTTAAGATGAACTGAATCCATGCACCAAAATCAAGGAAAACAGCAAATTATAACAACAAAGAAGTGAGCAACAAGTCCATGTTTAAATATTCTTCTTCTGTCCATCATGTTAAAGTAAGAACAAGAGCCTGTGTTACACTGTACACCTGTCCACCTGACCTGCAACACCTCTGACTGCTTCAGTAAAAACTGCACTTCTATTGGCACCAATACAACAATGTAAAAAGAAAAAACAAAAACTTGATTACAAGTGAGTAAAAAAGTAGAGGAAGTAAAAGTACTCATTTTGTCCCCTGTGACTGACTGCTATATATGACATTATTAGACTGGTTGTACATCAACCTGAAAACAGCTTTTTCAGCTGCAGCTGCTCAAGGTAACGCTAGTTTGAACTATTAAATAGAGATTAGAGGGGAAGTGTCTGTTTGGTAAAACTGCTAGCAACATCTGGAACATGACAAACGGCCCAGAGACACTGCTTTTTATCAACCCTAAACCCTAATCTGTCACGTCTCCCCTCACATATTTATTTACAGAGGTGGTTTGGTCTCAGGATGTATTTTCAGCAGCACAGACGCTACTGAATGAGCAATATCACAGGAATATTACAGGAATATTACAGGCACAGTGTGTCTCTATGATCCTCTTGCTCTTATGTGACTACATGTTGCTACTTGTTACTTTGATGATGGAGGTGACATGACTCTATATACTCCTATAAAGTCGTGTCACCTTCATATAGGCCACAGTACAGTCTAGAATTCAGTATTTATGTGTGTAGTTTAGAGAATATTATAGGTGAAACTGACAGAGGGGATTAGAAATACATACTTCCACTCCACAGACAGCACCATGGACTCATCAGTACACAGACTCGTACAAACCTCAGTCAGACAAAGGATCAATGAGTCAGACTAAAGTTTCAACCAAACAGCCCCTCGACAAGCTCAGAGCGTTGCTGAAACATCAATCTTTCCAACGCTCAGTGTCATTTGAAGAGTTTTGCAAATAAAAGAGAAGAAAAATTGAAGAAAAGGGCAGCATTTGATTCCTACATGTTGGGAATGTTTTTGTCAGCTAAGCTAATAGCAGCTTAGCTTCATAGTTAGCGTTCAGATGTGAGAGTGGAACTGACGCCACTGCAGAAGACATTTAGCAAAATGTTGGTGAACTGAAGTAAAATATACATATTTTGTATCTTGTGGGATTAAAAAACCTTGAAAATTAACTAATATATATAAGTTTTTTTGCTCCATGACATGTCCCGTGATGCTTACCAATAGGAGCACAGAGCGCTGTTCACCTGTCGACGTGTCGGGAAACAGAGGAGAGCTCACAGTCGACTCTTCAACACACGACGGCCAGAATCAAACACGCTGCTTCAGACGCTCGTGTTCGTTTACGCTCCGATCAGCCAATCAGCTCGCTGATGATGACATCGATCCTCTAATCTCGAACAACAAGTTTTTCCTGGAAACTTTTGTTTTGTTATTTAACTAAAACCACAATTTTTTACTAACCAAAGTGCTTTTGTTGCCTCTCTCTAGCGGCACACAGGAGTCAGAAGTCTCGCTTGTCGCCTTGAAATGATGTTTACATACAACTGATTAGCTTCAAAAAGTAAGGCATGTCTACATGATGGAGTCTATGACTGCTCAGTTACAGTTAAAAATGCCTACTTTTTTACGAAGATGGGCACCAGTCATTGACTATCTTGGTTAGGACACCCATACCAATATTTAGTTTTTTGTCATTTATTTATTTATTTATTTTTTTGTACCATTTTTGTAATACTGTAGATATGTATTGAAATAACTAAATGTGTGCTCTTCCTGTATTGTTATTTTTATATGACAAATGAAGCCCAATCTCAAGATGAATTTTGTTTTCATGATGTTAATTGCCTGTTTTTTGCATTAAGGCAATAAAGTTAAAAAAAAAATACAAAAAAAACAACTGATTAACAACAGAATTAGACTGAAAACCTGATGGATTATTATGTTTCTCCCTCGTGGGTTTGTTCACCTCTCTGTGATTATCATGAAACACCGACACTGAGCTTTTCATTTACTGTACAAAACCTTTCCAGTCCACGGACAGCAGTTATGTTTTCCTCCTGACAGCTAGAACTTTTAAAAATGAACATATTTAATGAGCTGTTCTGTCTGCTAACCTGCACAGTGATCTATGATTGTTTCATTACGTCAATTCACAAGTCTCTGCGGGGACAAATCTTAAACTTTTACTTTTGATACTTGAGTAAACCTCGTTAATTTTACTTCAGCAACATTTTAAATGCTGAACTTTTAAACTTTTAAAGACAACTTTCTCGCTGTTGTTTGCTACTCTGACTTCAGTAAAGGCTTTGAATGGTGGAAGAAGCCCTTCACTGGCAGCTCACTTCATATCCGTTCTCACTCTCTCGGCTGTATTTCCTCTTTCTCTGCTCTCGCTGGCTCGCAGATTTCGCCCCAAGGACTGTTGTTGACTTAGTATTGAATTACTGTGGCAGTGAAACGTCCAAACAGGACCCGAGGAGATAATAGAGAAGCCCAGCAGACTCACTGGGATAATGTATAGTTAATTAAAGAACAGTATGAACCAGACCCAAAGGGGCAATAAATGGGATTTATTTACAGTCTCACTGCAGGAAATGGCCACATCAGTCCTGACAGTGCTGAGGGTCGATATCAACGATCCACCTGGAACAGGTGTTGATACCGACTCAGGAAAAAGCCAAATAATCAGTGATGATGTGATAATCCATGAGTCAAATAATGATTGTTTAAAGAAACGTATTACCTGTAGAGATCGATAGATAAATATACAAAGCTTCAGCACAAAGGTGACAATGTAAAATGTTGATTTGTTCTAACGATTTTACCTGCTCACCTAGCATTAGCATTAGCATTAGCACAGGGACCTGGACTTTCCCCTGCAGAGCAGAGGCTGATAAGAGAGAAAGCAGAGAGAAATACTGTTCACCGATTCAGCTCGAGAGGAGAAGCTCAAACGATGGACAACATTAGTGAACTGCAGCGAAAGTTCATCTAGAAGAAGATTTACATGTTTGATTACTGACATTAATCCTGAAACACACTCATTACCTCTGACAGAGGTGGAAGAAGTATTCAGATCTGCTACTCAAGTAAAAGTAGTAATACCACAGTGTGGAGACTGTAATCAGAGTTCAGTTGTATTAAAGTATTAAAAACCGTTTGATGTAATAAAAACCTTCAGGATTGTGACTTTAACAGCAGCTTGATTCTTCCAGAAAGTCTCTGTTGTTCTGCATAATCCACAGAAGTCACTGTCAGTTTTCATTGACGTGCTTTTTATTCAGTCATATTTCGATGCTCTGAGCAACACAAATCAAACCCTGTTCACCTCCGTTATACTGGAGCACTTTCAGAGATGACATCTCAAATGAAACCAACAGCGGTGGAGGAAGTATTCAGATCCTTCACTCATTTAAAAGCTGCAGTGCACACTGTAAGAAGTTAAAGTCCTGCATTCAGAAGCTTATTTAAAAAAAAGCATCTTTGTGGATTCATGTCACTGCTGCAGATGTTTCAGGCTGAGCTCATTTGAACCACTTTATATACTGTTGGCTGGTTCCATCTGCAGCGATGCATCATATTCTATAAGATCATCATATGTTTGCAGCGTGGCTGTCCTGTGAGAACCTCGTATCTCTAAAAACTTTGATACTGAGTCAACCTAATGTGTCATTTAACCTCACAGTACACGGGAGCTGCTGGTCGACTGCCGCTTAGTTTGGGTTACTGTGTGACTCGGCTGAATCTGAGCTAACCCTTTAAAACACTGAAGTCAACAGAAACTTACTGATGGAGGCAGCGGTCGACCAGCAGCTCCTGTGTCCTGTGAGGTAAAATTGCTGTTTTTGTCAAAGGAGTCTGTCTGCAGCGTACACTTAGACTGATACTGATGTTTGTTGGTGGGCACTTTTAGGAAAAGTGGAAAAAATGCGTATTTTTGTTGTTTTGGTGGCAAAACCCTATAAAAAACAAAAAAATGAAAGCATTTGTGATTACATACCGTAATCTAACATGTGTGGATTCCCGTGTGTGCCAGCATCTGAGCTCTTATCAGTGTGTGCACCAGCCGGGGCGATGCATCATTATTATACCAATCTGACAGGTTTCATAATCACAGCGTAATAAATCTACAACTCCTGACAGCTCAGACCATTACCCACCATTGTTTAACCACAAAACATTATGTAATGGCATCAGCAGCTGGCTCTGCCCATGCACAACTACTTGACATGAAAAACACAGTCGGCCTCTCTGACTTTTAAATCCCTCTCTCCGCTAATGCTCCTTGCATATAGATTGAACATTAAGATAGTAAGTTGTGGCCTTGTAAGGCAGCGTGCGAGAAATTATGATGTGCTTTAAACCAGTGTCAGAGGACGGTGGGAAGCCGAAAGTCCTCCACTGAGGAGGAGGACGCAAGGTCGTTCCCACTTAGCAAAAAGTGCACAAAGCATTAAGTGTTATTAATCGCCATAATGTGTTCTATTAAAATTTACTTTTATTCTGAGAGCAAAAAAGCAAAAACCAAATTGTAAAAATGTCAAATTGTCATTTTATCAGCGTTATGTGCCAGACTGTCTCTGGCCTGGAACCACTAACTTCCTGGAGTCTGTTGCCTGGCAACCAGCAGAGACTCCAAGAATTTCACATAACAGAACAAAGTTTTTGAACAGATTAAACAAGCAAGACGCAACCTGTCAGTGAACCTTTGAGGTTCTGGTGGGCAGAACGCATCACCTTCAGTATTTTCCAAAATGTTGACTTTTGCAGTTAAACTTCACACTTTGAGTTAAAGTTTCAGAAACTGTGAGAGAGCGACTAAAACTGTTTTCCTATGTAAAAAACATTACCAGGAGAGGTGGGGAAAGAAATACACTGCTGTCTGTGGTAACTCATTGTTCCAGACGCCATTTTAACCATCAACAAATGACAGGATGTGGTTTGACTGACATTCATCAGGACAGAGACGAAAGAGGGGGACAAAAGTCTCTCCAGGAGGCCTGACGAAGAGTTGAAGGGAAGACAAAACTACTGCATGACAGGAATTTCAGTCTGAAATCGTACATGAAACACATATTCACATCATTTGGTGTGACTTACACTCCCTGAAGATATCACTGTCTCTGATGTTGAATGAGAAAAAACGTCCATAAGTTTTGAAATCAAAGAAAAACAGACACTGCAGAACTTGCCTGAGAATCATCACATTTTTAAGTTTTCTTCAGCATCAAAGCAGTCAAATGATGGTCATCTGCACAAAAATGGGTACACTACAAACAGGAGTTGCTAATAGCTAATTCGGCATGTTTTTTATGGTGCCAGCTTGGAAAAATGTGAAGAAATATAAGCTGAAAACACAGGACTCGAAAGACAACACTGTAGCCACCTGTAGCTGACATCACAACAGCTCTTCTGATGAGCTTTTATGGGGTCTGGCTCTCCTCAAGGCTTTTATTATTTCTGTCATCATATTTTTTCTCAAACAGGCCCACATGTTGCTGATAGCATGGAACAAGCTCATTTCTCAAACTGAACTCACTGAGGAAGATAAAAAGATAAAAACTAAAATATGTTCATGGATCTTTCTTAAGGAGGAACTTCAGGAGAGTGTTAGAAGGGACGCTGTGACAGCAGTTCAGTTTCTCGCTCAATGCTGAGAAAACAAGCGCAGTCTCTGAGGTTATCAGGTTATCTCCACATAAACACACACACGCGCGCGCGCGCGCGCGCGCGCGCGCACACACACACACACACACACACACACACACACACACACACACACACACACACACACACACACACACAGTGTCACGGTCAGAATAAATGGAAGGCTAAATCAACATTCAGGTGAGTCAGTCGTGTCTAGAAGATGCTAATTAGCTGGATTCCAGGAATGTTCCCCTGATTGGTTATATGGAAATCATTAGTTAATTAATCAGTAGACGAGTCCTGACATTCATCATGGATGAATTAATGATCTGACTTCTGCTTACATCAGTTCCATCAGACAGAAAAAGGTGACATTTAATTCCTGACATGGAAAATTGAGAATAAGCTTAATAGCCTGAAGATGAGAACATGTATGAACATTTGAAAGAGTAAAATCCAGTGTTTTCTTTTTTCATTCTCCTCCTTCCATTTTGCGTTTATTCATTTACTGTTTATCTTTTTAATATTAATTGTGGAGAAATTATTCTTCCATAATCCTTCAGCCGCGATGAAAACAATTTAAAAAGAAAGAAATTCTGGTTTATTTTTCGGTCCACAGAGGTTCCTCCCTGCAGACTCCACTTTGTCTCTGTGTTGTGAAGTGGGAGGGTGGAGGAAGAGTGTGTGTGTGTGTGTGTGTGTGTGCGCGCGCGCGCACGGGGGGCTGGTCTCTGGTCTCAGGAGCGGCTGCCTTTAAAAGAGGCTGGACGTGCAGCTCGGATTCAAACCAGGAGTTTCTGTGAGCCACACGTGGAGAAGATTGAGATTTTAAATTTCTGTTTCTGATTTTTGACTGGTTCACTCTTCGTGTGTGCACGTGCCTCCCGGTGTTCACCTCATCCATGTTGCAGTAATCGAGGCTTCGCAGCCAGTCTCCGGTGGTGACGGTTACGCACGGACAGGCAGCCACCTCCGTGCGCCCGGAGGAGAGGAGGCCACCATGCTCTTCTCCTCGGACACCTCCTGCAACATCACCGGCAGGAACTACAGCGAGGAGTTCAACTCAACGCAGCAGCTGGAGCGCGCAGCCGCTGCGGCTGCTGGGAACATCAGCGGGAGGGCGAACGACACCGACCCATTCGGACGGAACGAGGAGGTAGCCAAGATCGAGATCGCCGTCCTGAGCCTCGCGTTTCTTGCGGCGGTGGTGGGGAACGTGAGCGTTCTGCTGGCCATGTACAAAACCCGGCGGAAACCGTCGCGCATGCACCTGTTCATGAAGCACCTGAGCCTGGCGGACCTGGTGGTCGCCTTCTTCCAGGTGCTGCCGCAGCTCTGCTGGAAGATCACCTTTCGCTTCTACGGGCCGGACTTTCTGTGCCGCATCGTCAAACACCTGCAGGTGCTGGGCATGTTCGCCTCCACCTACATGATGGTGATGATGACCCTGGACCGCTACATCGCCATCTGCCACCCGCTGCAGACGCTCCAGCAGCCGACGCAGCGCGCGCACATCATGATCGGCTCCACCTGGGCGTGCAGCCTGGTGCTCAGCACCCCGCAGTACTTCATCTTCTCCCTGAGCGAGGTGCGCCCCGGCTCGGCCGTCTACGACTGCTGGGGGCACTTCGTTGAGCCGTGGGGGGTGCGCGCCTACATCACCTGGATCACGGCCGGGATCTTCCTCGTGCCCGTGGCCGTGCTCGTGTTCTGCTACGGATTCATCTGCCGCACGATCTGGAAGAACCTCAAGTACAAGACCCGGAGGAAGAGCGTGGGCGCCGTGGCCGAAGCCACCAAGAACGGGATCCTGGGCCGGAACTCGGTCAGCAGCGTCAGCACCATCTCCCGCGCCAAATTACGCACGGTGAAGATGACTTTCGTGATCGTGCTGGCGTACGTGGTGTGCTGGGCGCCGTTCTTCACCGTGCAGATGTGGTCAGTGTGGGACGAGACCTTCTCCTGGGCAGGTGAGTCACCTGCTCTGGCAGCTGTGAGGAAGCCTCTTCTCCACTAAACAAAGTTCTAGTGATTTAATGAAAATAAATAGCCAGTGTCCGTTCTTAGAGAAACTATTCAGAGTTTCTGGCGTGTAGCCACTTTAAGTGAAGCTGCCCATCAAACCCTGTTGGCTGCCCGAAGAGAAATTTGTGTTGCAGCCAAGTGAAAACACACAAAGACTTGAAAAACATAATAAAACTTATTTCAAAAGCGTCAGCAGGTCAACGCAGGAGTGATTTTTGTTTCTCTTCTGGTTTATTTGACTCATTTCTCGTAGCCTGAGGAGGAATTATTATCCAGCATTTCAGAGAAAAGAGTCTGAAAATGAATGATCCATCTGGGCTGGAACCAAACAGGAAGGTATTTATTGTTATTTTATCCACATCTGAGGGCAAAAACATGCTGCCGCTCACTTTTCTGAAATGTGCACATTTCACTGTATCCCTGCACAGAAATTTTCAAAGTAAAAGCAGCTGTTTGCAGGTTGGATGTCGTGGTGAAAGCCTGGAGATGCCTGCAGACATCCCCACAGTGACGATGCTAGCTTGTTGATGTAAGCAGGAGTAATTATTTTAGTTTGGGGTGTTAGCATGCTAGCATTTGCTAATTAGCACTAAGCACAAAAGCCACATTGCTAGCGTGGCTGAAACGTTGCTGCTCACGTGGCTGCAGGCTCTTTGGGTCCGAAGCTGCTGGTTAAAAAAAAACAAAAAAAACCAGCTTAAATGGACTAAAGCAGCTGAGTCAGCGCTGAAGTTTCCAACTAAAATATTTCCACTTTTTCTGACTATTAATGGAAGAGCAGGTGTTGTTATTGTGGACGATCGCGCCGCCAAACTTTTAGCTGGAAAAATATCACAAGCGTCTCATCACGTTGATGCTGATGTCTGCTGAAGGCCAAAAATGTACGCTCTCAATTCATCCTCAGAGTTTAGAATATTAACACTTTTTCAAACTGTCAATTCAATGCATGAAAGTAGTGAAATGTAGACGCGTGTCAGGTCACACTGACAGTGGAAACACTGCAGCTGGAAACCTTTCCTGTGGCCAAACTGCCCAAAGAATAAATTAAAACGGCAGGATCGTACTTGGCGTGTTATGAAACCTCAGATGTGTGCGGTCTGTGTAACGAGAGCCTCATATGACGGAGGTGAGGAGGGGGATCTTCCTCTGTCAGCCTGAAGGAGCCGCTCACCCACCTGAAGAATTTCATCACGGCCTCCAGAGGGTTTTATTGACTCATGAAAGTGCTGCTTTTTTAACCTGATGGGAATAAATCAGTGAGTTTGTCTCCTTTCTGGAGGGAAAACAGTCAAAACATTCCTTTCTGTGTGCAGCGAAATCCAAATTTAACCCGAAATGATTCGAATCGTCGCTCTGGTGGTTGTGGTTTGGAGCCAAACTGGCAAAATGTTGGATCTGCCGTCAGAGCTGCCCTCTGCTCCACTGGCTGTAGCTCAGTGCAGTCCCTGTTAAGCATTTCTCTCATCGCGCTCTCTGAAAACACGAAGCATTCCTGGGGTTTATTTCCTATATTCGGAAATAAGTCGGCCTCGCAAACATGATGAGCGTTTTCACATTCGTCAGTGTGATCCTAAATGAGGTTTTTTAACTCTTGGCTCTCTGCCAGCATCCATATGTGGGAATGATGGCAGCAGAGCAGCTTTGTTTGGGTCAAGACTCAGAGATGTATCACTGTGACAGGAAACTGAACTGAAGACTGTTCACTGAGCCTGCGTAGTTACGGTTGCTACGCCTGAATCAACTGTTCATTAATCTTGTTAGATGCTGAATGTTGTTGAGTATTTTGAAGGGGGTTGTTAGCTGAAGCCTCAGAGAGGCTACAGGAAGGACAGGAGCAGCTCAAAGCGGAGCTGGAGGCAAGAATAAACATGTAACAGGCAGGTCAGCGATTCAGAGCAACAGCCCGACTCCCCCAGGAGAAAACGTAAACAGCTCAGATTAGTTTGACATCTCACAGCGCGCCTCGTAAATCTGCGTCTTTCTGTTTACCCGCAGACTCTGAGAATGCCACCGTCACGCTCTCCGCCCTGCTGGCCAGCCTCAACAGCTGCTGCAACCCCTGGATCTACATGATCTTCAGCGGGCACCTCCTCTCCGACTTCGCCGGCAGCCTGCCGTGCTGCCGCCCGCTGAGAGACAAGTTCGTCCACCACGATTCGGACAGCAGCATCCGCCGGACCACGCTGCTGTCCCGCCTGCAGGGTCCCCGCCTCTCAGAGCCGTTCAGAGACCTCAACCCGACCCCGAAAAGCTGCGCGCAGTGCCCCTCTGCATCCTGACCGCCGGAAACACCACCTGTGTGTGCGGCTGTCTGGCTCGCTGAGACGACACAGGAGGCAGGAAGTGGTCTCAGTCTGCTGGTCTGTGGCAGAGAAGGAAGGTGTCTCTTCTGAGGGTGGAGTCACACCCGCAGTTAGTTTCCTTTGGTCCGATCCAGAGAGGAGAGGTTTGCTCCGGGGCGACTTTTAGTGTTGGTTTGTTTACGTTCACACCGAGTTTTAAGAACCATTTTCAGAGTGATGGGTTGGAGATTTTAGGAGGCAGACAGTCAAAAGAAGTCCAGTCACTTTAGCTTTAGCTGTTAGCTGTTAGCATTACGGTCTTCACGCGCTCTTTGCTGTAATTTAACTGCTTTCGTGCCAAACGTGAAAATGAGCTTGTGACGCATGAAGAAACTATATGTAAAATACATGTTTATACCTCTAAACTCT
Organism: Chelmon rostratus; assembly: GCF_017976325.1. Classification (NCBI taxonomy): domain Eukaryota; kingdom Metazoa; phylum Chordata; class Actinopteri; order Chaetodontiformes; family Chaetodontidae; genus Chelmon; species Chelmon rostratus. The sequence continues at coordinate 18,673,705 of NC_055679.1, forward strand.
GGCGCTGCAGGGGTTTCTGCTGGTTCTGAGTCAGATGAAGTAAGTTCCGGCTGAGGCGAGGACACACGGCGACACGAGAGGACTGACGGGACCTCGTTGTTCTGCTCAGCTGTTGCTGACGGATAAAATCACGCAGAGTTTAGTGTGAAGTCTTCAGTCCAGCTGCTGCCAGATGTTCTCATAAAGATTGTTGTGCAGATGTTTGATCATTCATGTTTCCATCATGTGTCACACTGACTGAATATTTCTCTTTACTCTGCAGCGTCACACACAAATGCACATAAACGTATCACAGCACAGTCACTCCACTGAAAGGGTCAAATGACTGTTAATCACTTAATCTGCCACTTATTTTCTCAATGATTGATTAATCGTTAGGTCTATAAAATGTCATGAAATGCACAAAGTTTACATATTCAAATCATTTGTTTTGTTCAATCATCCTTCAGACCCCGGAGATATTCAGTTTACTGTCACAGAAGAACCAGAAAATCAGCTAATATTTACATTTGAGGAGCTGGAACCAGAGAATTTTCACTTCAGAACTGTTTGAGCTCTAAAATGTGCTTCATAGACCAGAAATCTCTTGTGTATCCAGTTCAGTCAGAGTTTGTAATCTGAATTATTTCTGTTTCTTTTATCATCAGACAGTGATAAAGACAACAAATGTAGTGTTCGATGTATGTTAACGGTAATTAAAATGGCACTTTGTTTAACACGATGTTAACCCTGTGAATATACGTCTTTTATAGCTTTAATGTGGAGACTCGTTCCCAGACGTGTGTTGTTGTGAAGATGTTTTATCGCTGTGATGTATTCTGTTATCGATGTTGTAAAGAAAGATAAATGTTTTTCCGTGGATCCGGACATGATGTGACTGTTTGTCTCTGTTTATATCTTATGTAACAGGAGGTTTCCAGGTGATGGGACGCAGCTGTTTTTTGGTCAGTGGAGGAGAAAAGGTTGAACATGTAGAGCAGGGAGCAGCTTCAGTTTTTAGCCGTGTCAGTGACGGAGCTTTATGGATGTTAATGTTTCAGTCCGTCGATCCACCGCTTTGGTCCCGGCTGAAATACCTCACCAGGCATTCATGGCGCCCGGACGATGAGTCTTGGTGAGCCTCTCATTCTTCCTCTAGCGCCACCATGAGGTTGTCATTTGTGGCTCTGAGTGAAGTGTCTCACCACAGGATGCAGACAATAAAGATCCTCCTTAGGATTAATCCAGCCATGTCCAAACTATTCCATGGCTGCAGGTTTTCGTTCCAACCAAGGAGGAGCACACCAGGCCAACCAATCAACATCAAGGGATCCCTTAGTTATCAGCTGAAAAGTGAGATCAGCTGATTAAATGAGTCCAGCCTGGTGCGCTCCTCCTTGGTTGGAACGAAAACCTGCAGCCACACGGCCCTTTATGGAATAGTTTGGACATGGCTGGATTAATCATAATAACTCTGCTATGGGTTTAGTGCTAAAAGTTAGCATGCTAGCATGGTACACATTACGCCTGCTTTAGCATTGAGCATGTTAGCATGCTGATGATGATGTATCATCACCGTTCAGGCTGATGCGACGAACTTGTTAGTGACCAGTTTCATATTTATACATCAGCAGTAAACCGTGATCATTCATTCGGAGTCGCGTTTGCGTCACCTGGTGAACAGAAGTCCGATGTTCTCGCTCTTTGAGCTCAGTTTTTGGTCTCCACCAGCTCCTGAGAGAAATATCTGCCTCTTCAGCTGCTACGTGCTAAGCTATGTTCAGGTGCTCGTCTCTAACGGTGTCTGCCTGCCGTTTGCTGCTGAGCAGGAACAGCTGATTATGAGAGGGGTGAGAGGGAACCAAGACTGTGAAGCTGAGCGAACAAATGAGCTTTCAGAGTCCTCCTACTAGAAAAACTCTTTCACAGGGTTTCCTCCTTTTTACTTACACTGGAAAACAGAAGAGCTGAGAAATGGGATGCCTTCCATCTGGACGTAGAAAGACAGATCTGCGGTTCATCTGCATCATCTCCGACCGACGAGCCGACGGTGTCGACTGCCTGAAAATGGAAATAGGAAGCTGTTAGCGCTGCAGTCACACGTTTTTTTGATGAGTTCCTTACAGGAGAACTGAGAGCCTTGAGGCTGAGCTGAACCCCACGCTGAACCTGCTGGTGATGAAAGGAAGTATAATTTCCACTCAGCTTTCTTGATGAACAGCTCGCTGGGAGAGAGTCGGAGAGAAACTCAGTCTGCGTAATGACAACATACTAAATGCTGGATAATTTATATCTCACAGTTATTAAGAACAATTTTACAGTATTTGACAGACAGCAGACTTGAACATCAACAGACTGTCAAAGCAGCCACAGGCATCAACACAATTTACACAGTAGTGCATGAAATCTGCCAGGCGCAGAGAGAAGAGAATACAGACATTTCATACGGATTAAAAAAAAATGTTTCTCGCCACAAATACTTCCTGTGCTAGAAGTTTATCACTCTCTCTTAACTGACTTTTACTGAACTGGTTTTGGGGGATCAACTTCCAGCATTCATGAGTGTGAAGTCTTGGTTTGGAAGAAGGTCCCTGTGCTTATCCTGAAAGGATTTGACTGCAGCTCAGAGATGACTGGATCCACTCAAATGATGACACGTTTTTCCTTTTCTGTCCTTTTATTTATCCATGTCATTAGCAGGCACTTAGGCATTTAGGTGAAAACCTTTCACAAAAGAAACCAGACAAATAATAATAATAATAATAATAATAATAATAATAATAATAATAATAATAATAATAAATATTCAAGATTCAAGAGTCTTTATTGTCATTGAGCATGTCAATGAAATTTTCATTGCAACCCCCATGTTAGGAACAGATAACTACAATAAAATAAAATAAACCAACATGCAATAAAAATATTCGTAAAGCAATTAAAAATATACCAGAATGAAAATAAACTAAGGCAATAAATATACTAAACAATAAACAATAAAATATGGAAGTGAAATGTACCGACAGAATAATATATACCAGTGGACAATAAAATATGCCAATGAAAATGAAATGTGCCAATATACTAAAATGTATATAATTAGTTAAGTTAAATATTTCACATAATATAATGGCAAACCATATAACCTTAAATATGTGCAACCAAAAATAACCAAATGAATAAACACAGATTTCCCAGCCCCTTTAAAAAGAAAACTTTAGTGCTTCACATTTTTATGAACTGTACTTCTTTGTATTTTAACAGTTTGTATATTTTAACACATACTCGTAGATAATTAAATATTTCAGAACAAACTTATTATGTACTTTTTAAATTAATCAAATTAAATCAGTTTATCTATATATTTAACGTTAGATCATTTAGATTTTACCAATGAAATAGTTTTAAAATCACAAGCTTTTAAATTATGCAAAGTTTTTTAAACATGAAAAAATACTTTAAATATGAAATCATTTTTAAATACGAAATGTTTTTAAATATGCAATCATCAACAACAAGCACCATAAATTTAAATATTAATGCTTTTAAGTATCAATCATAGACAATACATTTACCTTTTAGCATTTTAACCTCTCTGATGATCAACTTGCAATATCAATTTCAATCAATTTGCGATCACAGTGAAGCATTTTAAAACTCTTAATACCACCATTAACACCATTACAAGAAACCCAATTCCTACAGACAACATTTAAACACACTTTCAAACATTTGCAAAAGCGAGTAGCTTAGCCACATAGCATTCATTCAAAGAGAAGTGAGCGGGAAAGAGCCTCCCGGCCCCCAGCCCGAGGTTCGGCAAGTTCCCCTTAGTCCTTGTTTTAGCCCTGTCACTCCCGGTTAAACCACATCCTCGGAAGGGACGTGTGTTTTGTCTGATTTCTGTGACTGTAAACAGAACAACACGTGGCTCACATTGACACACAGCAGACTGTGCAGGACCTGGACCTCAGGGGAAATCCATGCAGACTCAGATAACTCAGGAGTTGACGTGAAACAGCCGAGGGGGCTGGAAAATACACTAAGACTTAAATAACGCAACCCAGAGACCCCTGCTGCCCTTCACTCCCAATCCTGAACCGACTCAGAGGAGCCTTTCAGAGTTACTCAATGTCGTGAGAATGATGAATCTAAAAGTCCAGGTTCACGATTATACAGCCACGATGTGATGCTCACTGCAAAGACAATCAAACTGCTGGAGGAGATTTTAAATGACACCACAGTCGTCTGTAGTTGTTTTGCTAAAGGGTGGTGTCAGCAGAAACCGCAGGCCGGGCTCCGTGAAGGTGTTGAAGTGTTAAATAGACAGAAAGCACTTAGGTATATTTCCCAAAAAATGTCAAACTTTTCCTTTAAATTGGAAGGTAATTGGTTAAAGTATGGTTAAAATCCTCCAGGCTCCATCTGTGTTATAATAATCGCTGTCATAAATCTGATCATAGAAAAACGATGCTTCAGAACTTCCCTGAGAAACATCATGTTTTTAACTTTTCTTCAGCATCAAAGTGATGCAGTGATAGTTGTGTGCAGGTCAATGGGCACACTGCACACATCAACTGCTAACTGATGATTCTGCACACTCTTAATGGAGCTCAAAGGAGGACACCAGCCTCCACCTGAGGCTGATATTAGCTTACTTTAGTGTAAATGTCAGTCACGTGATGTCTGTTTACTGAAATCTTGATCTTTAAATGTAGGTTTTGTTAACTTCAGACAGAAGCAGGCTATGGCTAGCTGTATCCCACTGCCTCCAGTCTTCATGCTAAGCTAAGCTAAGCTAAGCTGGTCTTATATTTAACAGATATGAATGAGCTTGGTGTCAATTTTCTCAGACTGAGCATATTCCCCAAAAAGGTTGATGAATTCCTCAATCTAAAAACTGATGATGTGCAATAGAAAATATTCTCTATACTATACTTTATATACAGTTTGAAACCTGCAAACGCATTTAAGTTCTTTCAACTCGAACCACTTAAAGTTAAAAGACAAAAACATGGTTACTGTAGTTAGATTATCCTCCGGCTTTAACAAAGTCCGGCCGTCTGTCCGCCTCGAAGGAATTTAAATTTAGTATCAATCACGTTGTCCACAGGGACGCGCTTTTATCAAGGAGCTTAATGCAGGAAACTTGGAAGAGGAAGTGCATTGTTAAAGACAGGAAGTGCAGATGAATGTGGCTTTAAAATGGAGCAGCTTTCATCATTAACGACCTCGGGTGGAGCTCCATCCTGTGCCGGGGACTTAAGTGGCCTCTATCTTTCTATATATCACTCCGACTCCTTTTCCTCCATTTACATTCAGTCTGTCTGTCTGTCTGTCCACCTCCGGAGATCCCAAAGGACCCCCCCCCCCCCTCATTCTGCTTTTCACTTTTTTCTTCTTCCTCTCATTAAGGTTTGTTGTTTGTTGATTCAGGTTTGTTCTCAGCATCTGGTTGCACCTGTTCACACCAGTCGTCAATCCGAATCAGAAACAGGTTTTTACACACAGCAGGAGGAACGCGGCTCGATATTTTGGTGCTTAAGGGTCATAAATCGTAAGATGGAACGTACAAAATGTTCACAGCAAGAAGAATTAGTGCCATATGTGAAATAAAAAACCCCGGATTTGCAAAAATGTGCAATAATTAAATGCACTGAGTTAGATTTGGAGACTTAATGTGAGGAAGCTCACATCGATCACTGATCACTGACAGTTTGTTCTGACGGCTGTGCTGCAGCGTTTGCTTGTCTGTATTTCTTAGATGTGGTTTGAAGGTTTGTGCTGCCGTCTGCGAGGGAGCTACAGCTTGTAAATAAAAGCAACACTTCATTTATTTAACCTTTATTCAGCAGGTTATTTTTTTAACTCATTAATTCCTTTTTTGGTCACTAAAATAAAGAAAAATGTTAATATCAAGTTCCAAAAGCAGCTGCCTTTCAAATATTTTGTGTTATTTGTGGATTAGATAGATAGATAGATAGATACTTTATTCATCTCCGAGGAGAAATTTGCAGTTCCAGCAGCTCAAAAGGTGGACATACAAGGGCATGCAAAATGCGAATAGGAACTACTTTCAGTAATGTGCAACTTACAAGTGATGAACAACTTTCAAGTACAGATCAACCTTCAAGTAAGGCACAACTTTCAAGTAAGAGGCAAAACTCCAGTACAAAATACAAGATACCAATATAAGAAAAAATAGTGAAATAAAAATAAAGAACTAAGCTATACAGGATAAACATCTTAACTAAACATTCGAGCAGTTAAATACGTGCGCAGTAGTGCAGTTGTGCAAAGTAACAGTGTGCAATAGTCGGTTTGAGTCAAGCATATGGATGTGTGCGTGATAAAGTGCGTGTGTCCATGTGTGGTGTAGGTGTGTAGTGAGTTCAGAGTTGTTGTGTTGGTTAATGTTTTTGTCGCCAAGAGTTTGGTGGAGTTGCCGTAGTAACCATGACTGGAGCAAAGGAGTCCACCTATAGAGGAAGGTGGGGTGGATGGATGGACCAAACAAACACAGCACCTTCACCCAGGAGGTCGCTGTCCGTGTCCTCTGTTAAAGCCAAAGTCAACATCAGGCGCTTTTAACTCAAACTGTGATTTTCTTCCTGAACCTAAACAAGTCGTTTCGGTGCCTAAACCAAAGCAAACTGCGACCTTTTCACAACGATAACCACGTGACGGCGAAGGTCCGCTCCACCTGTCGCTGGTCCTCTCCAGCGGTCACAAACGTCGTGCTGGGAAGTCAAACGAAACTTTAATTAAGTGAACCGTCTCAGAACTGGAACGGAGCAGAATTTGCTTGTAAAGACACTTTGTGGGACACACAGAAAACTGTCCAAGCATGAAACGATAGAAATTCCTTTAAAATAGCTCCTGGATCTGAACCAGAACCAAACCGCTTGTCTTTGGCTCAGGCTCTTCATCTTTGCACCAAATGACGCTGAAATCTGCTGACAAGTCTTTTCAGATATCCTGACAAACAAACAGACCAACAGATGGAGCAGAAAACCAGAGCCGCTCCGCTCCCTCCACCCTGCGGGGAGATTTCAGTTTGAAGGCACAAAACTGAGGACAAACCACGCGAGTGTCACGTATGTGCACATCGAGCACTTCCACTGTTTATGTGTCACATGTCTGTGCATTCAGGAAGTGGTTTCCCTATCGCAGGCCTCAGGCCCCGGGGACAAACATATGCTCGAGGCTTTTGGGAAGGCCGACAACAGCCAACTGCTGGATGTGAATCTGAAGCCGCTCAGATGAATAATTAACAGATGAAGAATTTCAGCCCGCGGTGAAAAATACTTTTACTTGGATAAAAAGTTGAGGTATGCGTGTACTCTTCTTCTACTCCACTAAATCTAAAGATTTTATGCAGTTTTTACTTTACAAAAGCTTCAGAGTTTTGGATTTCACAGACAAAATGTAGAAAGAATTAAAAACATATGATGCATTTTGCATGCTAATGCACGCATAATAATTCAAACCATGTCACATTTGTGTAAGTTGACGTAAAGCTCAGGACAACTTGTGCAGCTGCGTCAGTCTCATCATTGTTGTTGCTCTGTTTTCCTGTAGCTAAGTAGCTATGAGAGCTATGTAGGAAGATGAAGTCCCCATTTGTCACCAACGAAGCTCTGATTGGTCCATCGTCTCCAACTCTAGGAGACACCCGTCAGTGAACACAACACCGCAGCAGTTTAAGGCCAAACTTCAATGATTCACAGGTCCAGAACAACACCGTCGTTTTTATTTGAGCTCTTTGGTTCTTCAGTTTCTGCTCAGCATCTGCACCACAATCCACTTATATTAACAACTCATAAGCTGTTAAGGAACTTGAACAAAGCCAAGAAGGAACTCTCACACTCACTGAGCACAAACTGTGGGAGCCAGTGTGGCGAGTGGACAAACAAATCATTCCACAAGTAAAGATAAAGCTTCTTATCAAACACTGTAATGTCATTAACCTCTATGAGGCTGTGTGTCTTTGCACTCGCTGCAGCCAAGCAGCGTCTCATTTCATCCTGAATTCATCCCAGTCCTCCCGAATCTGGATGAGCAGTAAAATCTGCTGTGACTGCAGCCACAGTGTAGTTTGGGACAAACTCAGCTGAAACCTGCAGAACGTGTTCTCAGCCAGCAGCTCGCTCTGGTTCTCTGCTCAGAAGGCCAAAGAAGCAGAAAAGGCACAGATCCTGGATGGAGAGGCGTGAAGGGCTGTGGAGCCTTCGGGTAAAGCTGTTCATTTACCGCCACGTCTCCCGTGGTCGATACACAAATGATGTCATCAGTCGCTGACATCACAATTAAAAACTGTAGTGACTGTGCTGTAATACTTGTTTGTGTGTGTGTGTGTGTGCATAATGCTGCACATTTCAAGAACTCAAACCTGAAACATGTTCATGAGAATGAGAACCACACTGAGTCACCCAGACTGGAACAGGAACTTTAGTTAAGACATGTTGTGAGCCTGAATGCTCTGGAAACACTAAACCTGCACCTCAAATCTGTACATTCACACAACACTTGCAGAGATACTTCCTCTCTCTGCCAGGCAGCAAGCAGCAGCACCTCTAAACCATCAACCCTGCCTGGATCCCGAGAGCTTAAAAAAGCAAATTTGCGCACATCTAATTACAAAGTGATGTAACTCTTCATCCAAAAAGCTGCCCCAGGGAGGCGCTCAGTTACAGACCGTAACAGAGACGAGCGGCGCTCTACAAGCATGCACTTATATGTGGAGGAAATGAAAACGTCAGGGAGAATGAAAGGAGGTGCAGATAACCAGGAGACTGTTTTCTGCTGGAGGCTGCAAACACAGCACAGCTGATGTTGAGTGAAACGCTCACATCTGGGAAACATGAACGTGTTTGGAGGCGGCGGCGGCGGCGGCGTGCGTTTGTGTGTCACTGTGAGTTTACATGATGAGGCTCTTACAAAGCGTGACTGGCAGGAGGATAATCAGAACCAGGAGCAGGAGGGCAGGAATCGGGTTGTGTGACTGACAGAGTAGCCAAACGCTGAAGCCTGTTTGGAATAACAGGAGAGATTTAACATCGCCGTGTGTTCGGACAGATGTGCAGGAGGTGCAGTCATGAGACGCCTCACTGGATGCTTTCATGCCTCCGTTAAGACTCTTTAATTTCCACAACTTTCATCTGCAAACATTCCAGGATATTAAAAGTGCTCACGTGTTTCCATTAAAATGTTTTCCTTGTCAGGGTGGTGAAGCCTCTGAAATAGCACGCAGCTTAGCATGGGACACATAAACAGTGTAACCCAGGAAACAGAAATAACACGAACGTAAACACGCACACTGATGTCGGGCCGAGACAACATTTCCTGCAAGAACAAAGATCTGAGTTTAATATGTCACATTTTTTAAATTGCTCATGTGTCGCAGAGTAAATCAAGTAAATATAAGTACAGCTTTTAGCTTCTGGTGCTGTATATCTCCATGTATTTGGGAGAATATCTGCTTTTCCAGAGATAAATATTGTACTTTGCACAGCGCTCCATCTATCTGATGGCTGGAGAATCGAATTATTTTGCTGACTGAAACATTAAACTGGGCGTTTAAAAAGGTAAATACTGTCTGTCTGAAAAACAACCAATGCTTCAGGAGTATTCCTGAATTTTGCATCAAACAATAAATAATATCACAACATGAATTATATAATGGATACTGTACTTCTGTCTTTTCTGGCTGGAGGTTGGGGAGTCTCACTGATTGTTTTTTTTTTTTTTTTTACTACTTGCACTTATAAATAAAGAGCATAAAACCAGATAAGAAAACCTGCAGGCTGATACAACAGAGCTCCCCTAATAACCATGCAGCGCATTAGCATCAGTTTATATTAAATCATACAGTGAGCAGAAGGTCCTGAATGAAAAGCATGTAGACCTTCATGATGGGAAATAAACTTTAAAGAAACTACAACTGAAATCAGCAGAAACAGTTAAGAGAGCTTGTTTTTTGTTGAAGTTGAAGGACGGTGTCCACTGAGGGACGCGGGACATTTTAAACTTCCGTCCTTGTTTGTGAATGCTGATCAGCAGGTGCTTCATGTGAAACTACAGCATGTTGGCTGATCTTCATCATCACTGACTCCTCACTACCGTCTACCTGATAATCCTGCAGCACTTTTTATACAGTATGTCCCCACATGCATTAACAGTCTTTTTCCATCACTGCAAACTGACATAGCAGGCAGTTAATTAACAGCTAATTCATTATGTCTGCGTTCCATTTAGGTGCACTTCATCATTATAATTATCATGTCTGTACTTTTCCCTCCACAACATGACAAAACGTCTCTAAAAATCATCCCAGGTGAAACACTGACGGAACCACGTGCAGTTTTTAATGAAAAACCAAATGTCAGCCTCATTTATTAGTTTATGCATCAGCCAGTTTGAAATCCACTGCAGAGAAGCCAATGATCAGCAGTCAGGTTCTCGTGTAATAACAGCCCGCCTGAACCTCATCACTTCAACGGACCAGTGGAAAGATGCCCACATAATCTGATCAAAGCGAGCCGAGCCGGCCGCATCCTGTGTGGGCGCTGAGACGGCCGCTCCGTGGCTTCATTGAGGATTTCCATCATCAGCTTCAGTAATTCACTCAAGGTTTAAGCAAGGTGCAGATCAGTGATTCCCGACACTGTGTGCCAGGGAATTCTTCCACTGCCGGGGAGCAGTTTGTGGAGACGATCTATCTGAAAAAATGGACGTTTTCCATAGATATCTCTGACACACTGTGTTGGATTTGAGAGTCTTCAAATGGATAAATCAGTGAAATAATTAAACATAATGGATATATGGTTGAAACAGGTATACATCATGATAAATAATTAGTGAAATCAGCCAAAAGTGATGCATCAGTGGTTGAGACGTCCAGTTTCTGCTACTCCAAGTGTAGAAGGAGCAGCTTAAACCCTGACGGTTCAGCTGTATGAATAAAATAATAAACTATATCCACTTCATGTAATTAACAGCATCCAGTTTGAAATCAACTCAAAGAAGCTCATCTGGAACATGACGGGTGTGAGGAAGGGACGGGGTCATCTGAGAGGACTGTGGGGGTTCAGATCATCATCAGATGTCCCATAAACATCATTCACTGTTTTCTTTCTTTAGTCTTTTAAAACCCAGATGTTCATCAGAGCTCAAGCTCAAGATAATCATCATGTTCAGAAACTCAAATATTTTGCTTTCTTCTTGTCTTTTCATTCCCTGCCATATTTATTTAAGTGTATGAACATCACTGGGAAGGATTCTGAAATATGATATCTTCATGAAATCTGCACAATCTGGGATGGACAGTAAGTAATGTTGAACTTTTCGGAGGATTTAACAGCCTGGTCATACATAGAAATAACTGCACAAAAGTGCAGGTGCTTGGTAGCTAATGGAACGATACTTAATCATCATAATGGGTTTTCCACAGAGATATTGTCAGTGCTCGGCCTGTGACTCCTGCTAACAGAGAAAAACAGACTGAGGTTGCCTTTTCTTGCGCTGAACACAATAACAGACAGATGTTGCTGTTTTAACACATCTGCGGTTGTCAGTACGAGACCCTCGACGACCAACCAGATGTGAGCGTTAAATAAAACATGGCAGTTTAGCTGTTCAAAGAATAAATAACAATAATAAAATCTAGATTCATAAACAAGGAGCACAAATAAACTGCAGTACAATAATGGCTACAGGTACTTTAAAGGCAAAAGCATAAAAACTAATAAAAAAGCAATAAAGGCAGAGAGGGAGTGATATTAAAATTACACAGCAAGAGAAGATTAAATTGTACCATTACGCCACAAAGGCGACGTGACAGGGAACCAACATGTCAGCACTACACAGCTATTATTACTATGGAGATGGAAAATGGCTGTTAAAAGTGGCTGCAGTTCGTCGACACTTTGATTTAATTGCAGAGGTTTTGAGATTTCTACAACTGACTTCTGCCTCCATCCCCAAACGATGGAGGAACTCAGAGCCATTAAAACAACGTCCTGTCTCTGGATCATCAAGAGAAAACCCTGCGGCAAGTTTTTATTTGGAACTATTAAGGTTAAAAAGTGTAAAAACAGTTGATAGGGAAGTCTGTGGTTCATAATCTTCTAAACCTCTGAGCACCTCAGGGAGAAAAGGTTTCACTTAAATCACTGAGAAACACACAGGACAACAAAATGCTGCTCAGAATTATGTGGATAACAACACCGCCTAGTGGTGAACTGATGCAGCTGCAGCACTGAATGACCACATCCTGTAAGGTAAATTACCTGGAGCAAGATGTACAGAGTAAATGATACTAATGGACAAAACACGTGCAGCAACTGGTTCTTGATGTGTGTGCTCACACATACTAACAAAAACACGACACAGTCAGTTTACAGTTTATCAGGTTCACCCAGCTGAAACTAATGCACGCCAAGAGTTTATGGCGCTGCGATTCACCATCTAACGATCACAGAACCATTAAAAGTGTTTTAGAGACGTGTTGTTGTTTCAACTGTAAGACTGTTTGAGAGGCTGCAGTTTGTGGCGCTGTTGAACTGTACTGACATACTTTTTACTGTTCCTACAGCCCACCCGTGGGCTGCAGGAGAATTTACTATTATTTATTATTCTTCTCATTTACTCATACACCGTGAGAAAGCTCAGATAGATGGAAACCATTGCAAGATACAATCACAACAGGAGGCACAACAAACACTAACAGCAGACTAACATTTTTAAAATTGAGGCAACTCACCAATGATGTCTCTCAGTGATCCACAGATCGAAAACACTCCGACAAAAATGGCCTGGAAACATCAACAAAGGTCCAGAAGATCCACTGCAGTAAAGATATTTAGTCCAAAGCATGATGATAATCCACAGAAAGGTGTTTTCTACTTTCAAATTAGCAGGCGATGTACTTGTCTTCCGCTTCTCTTCTGTGTTTGACTCTTTACAACTCCCGAAACAAATACAGATGGCCGCCATGTTGTCTGCAGTAACTTTGTGGTGTCCCAGGTTTCAAACGTACCTCCCTTGACCAATCACGATCTGCCAGATGAAGCCAAGCAACCAGACCGACCAATAACAGTCTGAGTTGAACAGAATAGCCTCGTTCTCTTCTTCGTATATAGATCGAGCCAATCGCAACCGAGTTTGCTGATGACTGACGAGTTGAATAGCCAATGAAATTCTGAACACATCGACATGCCACTGTGGTGTTATTTATTTTACTTTAGTAAACGGCCTCATTATAAGGATATATGGCAAAAATATGAACGTAGATGGTCAAAATTTTGATTTCATGAATATATTTTTATAGCTAATAAATTGCTTTTGTTGGAGAATGCCTAGATAAACCATTAGAGAAAACATGAAAATATTCAGTTTCTGTGCTATTATCAGTTTTTATTGATCTTGCACTACTGTAAGGCTTCATGCTGTGGTCCTAGTGTTTTTTTTTTTAGCTAGTAAGTCTCAGATATAATCATCTGCAAGCATCTATTTGCACAGTGATTCTGACTGCTGGGAAAAAAAGAGACCAAAGCCATGCATGATTCAAGAACAGCGCTCACTTTACTTGCCTTGGATAGGTGTTTGAGGCTAATTTTTTCTGGGCTGGTAAGGAGTTTAAAAAAGTATAAAAGCCTCCTCGGGGTAGTGATCTGGATGATTCATGTTTCTCCTTCATGAAAGATTCTGGCTTTCTGCATTAAACAGTGTCATCACATGAAACCATTTTCATAAACAACACGTCACGTCTAGCAAATTCATGGTGGTGTTATTCTGGATCGCGTGAGCTCCTGCTGTGGGTGGAGCTGTTATTTTTCACCTGTCGGCAGTAAACACAGCCTGGTTTTGTTCACATGGATGTTCTCCTGATGAAGACCTTGAAATGCTGCATTAATGAAAAACATGTCAAAGAAAATTTAACATGGTAATAACGAACAACAAGACACCAGGAACACAAAATAAGAGTTTAATTGTGGATCATTTACAAAATACCAGAAATACATTTAAAAACTATTTTCCCAGAGTTGAGCTTAAAAGAGCCTGCACAGAAAAGGCTGCTGAGCTGCAGTTTGGTTTTTAAACTGTTCTAGTTCTAAAAGTTCTTTTAGAGCCTCAATTTGTGACGATTTCAACTTTTATTGTGAAGGAGTCTTATTGTGGAGGACTTTTTATATCTTTTCATGCATCAGAAGTCACCGCTGACTTTTTAAACTCACACTTCTCGCCACACTTTCTTCCTGCAGCCAGTTTCTGAATTACAAACCCTTCTAGACATTTTGTGAGTTCACTTTGATAAAGACTGTGAAAAAAGATTTCAGAAAAATTTACTTTAAGAAACTGTAAACTGAGGCTTTTATGATCCTTACGTATAAAACACAATAGTTTGCTGCTAATATCTCTGCTCCCTCCATGACTGTCAGGTATCTTTAAAAGAAAATGCTGGTATAAAACATTTGGGTGTATTTGGCAAACTGTCCAACCAGCACCTCCACCAGCTCCACGGTGACCGTCCCAGCAGGAGAGTCAATCAATCCGCTCATCTAACGCTCGGCAACAACGTAAAACATGTATTTCCAAAAAATATCAAACTGTTCTGTTTTAGCAGCTTCAGGGAGGAAATTTTGTGGAAAAAAAAAATAGGTACAGTCACTGTATCTACCTGTGTGTGTGTGTGTGTGTGTGTGTGTGTGTGTGTGTGTGTGTGTTAGTCTTCCCAGGCGAAGTCGTAAGGCTGGAAGTCGTCTCTCAGCTGTTTGCAGCTCTCCTCCTCCTCCTCTTTGCTCTGTTTACACTCCTTCCAGTCAGCTCGAGTCGGGATGTTCAGCAACGCCTCGCTGGCCAGAACCTCCCTACACACACACACACACACACACACACACACACACACACACACACACACACACACACACACACACACGCACGCGCACACACACATGCACACGCACGCACACACACACACACACATGCGCACGCACACACAGGCAGACACACGCACACACACACGCACGCACACACACACACACACATGCGCACGCACACAGGCAGACACACGCACACACACACACACACACACACACACACACACACACACGCATGCACGCACACGCACATACACACATACACACATACGCACGCACACACACGCACGCATGCATGCATGCATGCATGCATGCAAGCACACACACAAGCACACACACAGTATTGCTCATAAGGTAGCAGAGTAAAAAACACTGCAGGTGTGTGCAGGTAAAACACATGAGTTCTGCACAACATGGCCAAAAGTATGTGGACATCTGAATATTACAATCGTAATAAAGCCTAAAGCATGTGTGGACATGGACAAATGCTTCCACAGGGGGGCGCTGGAGAGTTGAAAGCAGTGGGTGACTTCACACGCAGTGTCTTTGCCTCCTCTTCAACACTCCGCCGCCCCCTTTGGGAGGCTTTTGTCTTTGTCTTGCTGGTCGATGTTTATTACAGACCACATCCTGTAATTCCCTGACGGTTAAATGACATCTGGAACAATCAGTTACAGAGTACAGTGAAGTTTTTCATCCCTCACCTCCACCTGTAACATCCATCCTGTCTGAATAAAGCTTCACTCAGAAATAAAAATGTATAAAATGTATTTATATCCCAGCTTCAGATTTAGATTATTTAATTTAATTTAGAAATATAAAATCATATTAGACAATAAGAACGTCCCAAAAGATTTTTCAAAGTGTTTTCTTAAATCTTCATGTTTATATTTAAGACATTTAAGAGCTTTTTTTCTATTCTTCTGAACGTTGACTGAAGGTCAATGTTATCATCTATAAATTATCTCTAAATGCTGACTGAGGATGTTTACCTTCCAAACTGCAGAGGAAAATGTTTCTGGATACGATAGTAGAGTTTCTCTCCTGAGTCCAGCTCCACGTAGAAGTACGGAGTCCCTGGAGGAGCAATCTGAACACACACGCACACGCACATTTAGCATGTGTACTTGCACATGTGTCTGCAGATTTTGAATCCAAGTGTGTGTGCATGTGTGTGTGTGTGTGTGTGTGCAGTACATTTCCACGCGCACCTGTTTCAAGTCGGTGTGTTGAGGAATCTCCATGAGCTCCATCTGTTGCTCCTGAGCCTGGACCATGAACGCCTCCTTGATGTCCTCCGTGGCGCAGCGGTCCAGCGGCACCGGGACGACCTGAACCACGACGACACAGAGACAAAAAAGCTTCAACACGTGTCACGCCAACCCGCCATGAGTGACGTCAGCAGGGGTGGACAGAATAATAGAAACACTTCAACAGCACCACAACTGTTACCCAGCATCATCCTGACAGTATGAAACTCGTGTTGCTACCTGTAGCTGCAGGTGCTGACTTCTGTAATTCCTCTCAAACAGCACACAGCGCTCTCCTTTGCTCTTGTAGAAGCTCTTCACGGCCGACTTGTACTTCTCCATCTCGGCCACCACCTCCGAGCTCAGCTCCACCACAGACTGGTAGTGTCCGATGGGGAGGATCAGCATGTGGTGAGGGGTCAGGCCGCCTTTAGCCATGGCCAGGTAACACTGCCAACAGAACCAGACGAGCGGTGCCAGTGCTGAGTTTCTATAGCAACATCACGACTTGTGCCGGCGATAAGAGGACGTGGCCGGCTGACGCTTGAGGTTCGTTATCTGCAGTTTAAACTCACGTGTGTTCCTATGCTGATGACAAGGTGCTTCTCCACCTGAGGACTGGCCAGGCAGAACCAGCAGGGACCAGAAGGCTGAGCTGCACACGATAAAAAGACAATTTATTCTGTTAGTAGGAACATTTTCACACAAAAGTCAAAATTCACACTGAGCTGATGAAAAAAAGTAGTAGAACAAGTAGGTTCTCATGTGGAAAAAATTCAGAGATCCACTTTAAAATACAAGAACGTCGCTGTGGACAGCATTTAAAGCAGGTAATTATATAATAATAATAATAATAATATAATATATATTATTTTGACTACCTTTTTACTGTAATTTCTCCTTCTGTAAAAACTGATGTTGGGAGTGTTTTTCTGGTGGGACTCACGGTGCCTGCGGGGCTGTTTGGGCTGGCCGTCTCCGTCGTGCTGCTGGTCTCGTCCTCGTCCGTCTCCGTCCGAATGTCTCTTCCTGCCGCGGCCCCGAGGTCCTCTGCCCTGATTCCTGTTCATGTCGAAGAAGAACTGACGAGCCGGCTCCTGAAAAGACGACAGGAAAGCAGAGAATGGTTGTTTTTTTTTAGGTGAATAACGTCTGCACACCATTTTCTGTCACACACACACAGTGTACCTCCTCCTCGGCCGTGCTGAAGCCTGTCTTTTGCTTGTCTGTCTTGTCTTTGTCTTTGGCGGGGCATCTGTAGGGGCTTTCTGTCACGTCCTGCGGCTGCTTCACCAGCTCTGATGGATCCATGGTCTTCATGGGGATTATGTTGAAGGCGTACAAATACTGCAGTGGACACACAGACGGACAGACAGCTCAGGACGCGACGGTGTTACTGTCTGGCAGAGGTTTTTGAAGTCTGACACTGGGGGCTTTTTGCCTGAATTTGTTTACATTTTGGCAAATTGTCATCATTAAAAGTACGCCGAATTAGCTTTTAGCAGTTCCTTTGTTTAGTGTGTCCATGGATGTACAGACAACTATCACTGGATTCCTTTTATAACGATGACATATATATTATATTTCTAAAAATATGTAAAAATACTCTAATAAATATGTGCATCATGCCTGTGTGTTGGTTGGTTGTGTGTAGTTGATGGAGTTACGTCTCCGAGAAACACACCTTCTTCTTGGCGGGGTTGTTGACGGTTGCCAGGGCGATGAAGCGGCTGACGTGCTGAGCATTCTCCTGGAGAACAACGTGATTCCTGAGGATGGAAACAGAAACTCGTGAACAGAAGTGTTAACACGTGTAAACCACTCAGCCTGCAGAGGTGGAAGAAGGTTTACGATCCGTCACTGAAGTAAAAGTACCGAACAGTGTAAAAATACTCCATCAAAATAATGTCGGATTATAAAACAGGACAAATTCAAGAAACACAACACTGTGAGCACTTCCTTGTTGCTGAAATACAAAGTCAGCATAGAGCCGCCCACAGCTGTGCAGTCTACCTGTATGGGAGTCTTTCATAGTGAGCGCCCTCTAGTGCAGCAAAGTGGTATCGTGGTTTCAGTTTGTCCGCGAGGCTGGCGACAGAGCTGCTTCCACAGAGCTTCGTGTTCACTTCCTGCCACAGAGACACATGACATCAACAGAAGAGCCTTAAAGTTCGTCCCTGACCTCAGAGGGTCTCGTCCACGCTGGACGATAACAGCAGCGGTTATATGTGCTGGACTTCCTTGTTACCGGGTTGTTTCCGTAGTGCCACACTCCTCGGGGCCACTGTGACGTCAGCAGGATGTCGACTCCTCTGAACTTGGAGCTGCTGGTCAGCGGAGACACGAGGGCCGACAGATCTTTGGATGTGAAGCAGTGAGCCGGGGCCGGCTCCTGCAGGGCCTCCCGGCCGCTGACGTAGGCGATCTGTAATCCTGACACGCCCGTGAACACACCTCGTCGACCTTAAACGCACATAGATGTTTAATACAGGAAAGTTTATTGTGCAAACCAAAGCTTGGGGTACATGACCCCACTGCCCTCATATGACCGTTCCTCGCTCCTTGACCCAGAAATCCAGTCTGCCATCACAAAGAATTTAGTTAACAATAAAAAACTAGCGAAATATTCTTTCTTGTAACTGAGAACAAAACACTGTTAAACTACCTTAAAAATGACCTGTCTGACACGCCAAGAAGCTGATGTTTGCATGTTGGAGAAGCTAACACTGATGTTAGCAGTGTTGGAGAGGCTAACACTGATGTTAGCATGTTGGAGAAGCTAACACTGATGTTAGCAGTGTTGGAGAGGCTAACACTGATGTTAGCATGTTGGAGAAGCTAACACTGATGTTGGCATGTTGGAGAAGCTAACACTGATGTTAGCATGTTGGAGAAGCTAACACTGATGTTAGCAGTGTTGGAGAGGCTAACACTGATGTCAGCAGTGTTGGAGAGGCTAACAATGATGTTAGCATGTTGGAGAAGCTAACACTGATGTTAACCTTATAAAACCACATGAATCAGACTGTAGTATAATAACTCCAACTGAAAACCCAAACCTCTCATGTCTAAACTCATGATTCAGGGTCTGTTATTTAATCTGTATCATGGATGATATATTCAGGGGAAGAAGCCACATTTATGGTTGTAATATACCAGAATTTCCTTTTAACTGCATCCACGTTTTCCTCACTTGTGTCTGTTCTTTGCATCTTACTCCCTCCATCGTTCTGCTTTCAGAGAGTCAGGACGTACCGTGTGGATGCAGCAGAGTCTTACCGAGATATGTGATGTTGTCAGCCAGCTCACAGCCATCAGCGCTGGGGAAATTCTTCACCGTCTCCTGGCTTGCCGCTCCGAGGATGTAGGTGTGGATGGGAGCTGAGGATGCACAAGAGAGACTTCAGTTAAAGAGCCAAGCAGAAACTTTCTGTGGGAGCAGAAAACTGAGCTCCTCATCAGCCAACCAAATGTGGAATTCAGTATTTATCAGCCTGATTTTCACTGTTTGATTGAGACATTTAGTAAAAAGGAACATTTGCATTGGTTTATCTGAAGATTTACAAATATCTGACAGGTGATTAGAGGCTACTGCAGCTGCAGATTTCAATTTTATATTTATCTGATTCAAATTAAGGCAAGGTTGTGCAGCAAAGGTCAAAAAGCAATGGTTTAAGTCAAGAATACCGTAGTCACATGACCCAACCCTCCGCCAGATGAACCACCACGATGCCTCATAATAACCCACGTTTAAAGAAAACCTGCTTTAAAGTTGCTTTTCTCTTCAGCTGGTGTGCGATTTTGAAGGTTTTTCTGTGTTTGGCAGTTATTCATCCAGATGTTTGCACCTTTCTTTGCTCCACTTTTGTACTGCTGCCACTCTGCTTCGGCCTCTGGCGTCGTCCCAAAAAACTCTCCAACACACAACAGCAGCTGCGAGAAGTGAGGATGCACAACTTAACGATGATGACAGTACAGTAACTGACAAATATAGAATTAGAGTAGTTGGAGAGTATGTCTGATCATTTATTGGACATCTGTAAAGATCCTAAAAATGACATCTGGATTATAGTGACTCACATCAAACTGTCCAGTCTTCTTCTGGATGGTCTGGACTCGATTGAACAGGGTGGTCAGTCTGCCTTCAACGTCCCCACATGCCAAGCTGCAAACACACACACACACACACTTCCATACATCAGTCTGTGTCTTTATATAATAAACACAACATCCCTTTAAAGAAGCACGTCAGACTCAAAGCTAGTTTCTATTGGCTGACGGTCTGAAAAAAAGCACCACGTATCAATGTTCAGTCAACTTCAGTCCCACTACTCAATTCCTATTCTCCCCAAACACTGCTGAGTTTTAATTACTTTACACGGACGGAACGGATCCAGTTCTAACTCTTATTTTAGTGTCAGATTACTAATGTACATGCTACAGACTTAATTGTCTTAAAGAAGATGTGCTTTGGTGGAGTGCATGTATTCCGATTTTTTCAGTCTCCTCTAGATATCCATTATTCTTCTCCTCACGTCTCTTGGTGTATACAAATGTGCCGAGGAGTAGCGCGGCCTTAAATTATCTATATTTCGAATGAAGTTCGGCGCGGGTCATCACGTTTCGCGTTGGACTTATTCGAACCCTGAACTTCACCTACTTTTTAATTTTTATTAACTGAGTTTTAATAAACAATCCGTTGTGCAGCATGTCCCCAAAAGCTTTTAAGAAAGTGTTTTACAGGACAAATTAGCAGACACTCACATCACATCACATCACGGCTCACATAAAACAAAATAGAAAACGTCATATATTTAACCACATTTAACCTGATGAAACGTCGCTAAAAGCACAGTTTAAATATATGTAACGTTAAACTTACACTCTGACTGGCTGATCCCCCATGTCTTGGTCAAATTATGGCAGAAGTTCTTAAAATGTGTGATTTGGATTTTTGCCGTTTGAACGTGCCGTTCGTCGCCAATAGATGTCCGACCGAAATAACAACGGAACCATTTCCGTTTTAGCAAATCATACATTGTTTTTCTACAAAGTTAGTTGCAGAGTATGCACTGAAATGTTTTTGGGTTTTTTTGTGTAAGCATCGATTTATAATATCAACTCCACATTATTTGAGTCTATCAAAAAATAAATAATTCAGGTTTTTACCCGGACAGATTTAATCGCGGAGAGAATGGTTGCCAGGTTCAATTCTTACACGCAAATTTAAATGTTCTGTATTAAAGACAAACAATTGCACACTTCAACCATATAATCGCAACCCCAAATCCACTTACTAGCTTTTTTAAACAGCTTTCAACCACAACCCAAGCTTCATCATCGAAATTAAAGTCAAGATTATTACCAAGTAGAAGAAACAACTTTTATGCTCAATTAAACAAGGGTTGAATTATCTTTACTGTATGTGATGATAAACATGTATCTGTACATGCAGGTTTTCAAATACGATAAATCAGAAAGTCTGCTAAAAATTCAGGCTAAATTAATATATAATACACATAAATTGTGTTTTTTGTAAGTAAAAATAGAATATCTGGGGTGCAGAAGTTTTCCTGTTCTAATACGCGGACAGGCAAAATAGAATTCACACAATAAAATACTTTTACATTACTTTTATTGATTAATCTGCCATTATTTTTTTAATATGAATCGTTTGCTTTATCTGAAAATGGTGAAAAATGCCAATTTTCTAAATCCAAACGTGACATCCAAATGTTATTGTCTTGTTTCCTTCAATTAATGGTCCAAATCCAAATATATTCAATTTACAATGATGATATAACACAGAGAAAAAAAATGAAAATCATCACAATTGAGATGCTGCAACAGATGAAATTTTGTCTTTCTTGCTAGAACATTAGCTGTTGTCGTTTTCTGTTGAAAGACTAATCAATTAGTCAATTATTTTGATTTTGTTGCTTTTACAGGTACGTACAACCTTTCGGTTTACGGATAATGATTTTATCTGGCAACCCGCCGGCCCTCGGACAGCCGATCCTCCATCCTGGCACTTACCTTCATCCTGGTAACTCACAAGTCCCCGGACCAAAAACAGGAAGTAAGTAGTCAAATCAAAAGTAAAAATTCACTTTCTGTTCGGTAGTCGGAGCCGGGGGGGCGCGCAGAAAACGCTCAAAGTGGGAAAAATCAAGAATAAAACGCCAGAACATCGTCAAACCGCACAGACGCCATAAGCTTCACCTTGTCGACTAACATGGCGCCGGACATTTTTCGTCTTTCATTTAGCTGGGCTGCTTGCTGGATGCCAATGGTTAGCATCAGAGCTTCATCAATAGCGGGATAGTGTCCGTCTCCCGGAAATATCATTCAACTTAACCACATTACCGATTTTACGTCTTCGGACTAGAATGTCTTTAACTGTATCGTCGGTGTAGCAAAAGGTTTTTGACTTTATATCTTCTAAAGTCACGCATTAATCTCTGCGCTGCATCTCAGTGTTTTCGGCTGTGTTCCAAATTGCGATGCATGGACCGTACTCAGTTTCAAAAGAGGCCAATTCCACATGGCCTTGTTGAATGCCGACCAATAAATCCGTTACTGACTTTAATTTGAAATAAAACCTTCTAAAAGTGATCCAGCCTAAATTTGGCTCACATACTGTCCAACAAGCACAACACATTTGAACAAATAATGGCCAGTTTATTGGGCTGGTTTGCTGCTGGTCTCAACAGTTGGTGGCGGTAGCGAGTAGGTTAAGGTCAAGAAATAGTTTCAGATTTTTACTGAAATTCCTTATTTATGTGTCACTTCTTAGCGGTCCTAACTAATTATAAGAAAAGTAAGTAAATTATAAGTATTCACAAGTACTAATGTGCTAATGTGAGAGTTTAATCCCTGTGTATGCAGTCTGGCTCTAAAAAGGTGTATCTTTTGAAGGGAGTTTGGTAAAAATAATTTCTCATAGTCTTGCTGATTGCCAAAACTTTCAGTACTCATTATAGCTTGACTTAAATTTTATAAACATGATCCAATCTCCAATTCTGCATATGTGCAGTACAACAACCACAACATGTTTCTGAAAGTCGTGGCCAGATAACATTAACATTCCTTTTCCACTAAAATGTAAGTCAGCTCATTCCATAGGTTTAGACTTTTATTAAAATATCTAACTTGTTTAGAGACTGCGTCTTTTCCCCCGAATTTACTAGTCCCGTCTAATGACACATAGAATATTTTAAGTAATGATGTTGGAGTTGCATAGCAGTGACAATGCATAATTTAGTTTAAAGTAAGACAATTTTGAAGGGAGTTCTGTCCCTTTTTGTTGGGACAGTTTGGTTACTTGTTACCAACCACTGTACGGTACATAATTATGATTGTTGACTGTTGAGATGAATCATTTTTAAAAAATGACTTATTTTCTGACATTTTATTGAGCAAACAGTTAATGGAGAAAATAATCTGTCTTAATGGAGATCACGTCAAAACATGTTGAACTTTCCTACAATATAAACAGTATCAGGAAGTGTACGTGAGACACCGTGTGTCTGATGCTGTTGGCAGTTCTGCTTTGCTGTCACAGTGTTTATTGGACGTGTGGTGACCATTAAATGTGCTTCCCTTCCTGGCGTGTGTGACACACTGTTACGATCCTCACCTGTGGACATGAAACAGTCGGTCTGTGCTTTATGTTTGAGCAGGTGCACGATGAGTTCAGCAGCGGAGGATGACGAGGCTGCAGCGTTACAAACCGTCAAGTCCGTCACGCTCACTCAGGACAGTGATGGAAGCATCATACTGCACTGTCCTCCCAACGGTGGGTTAACTGACACACACACACACACACACACACACACACACACACACACACACACACACACACACACACACACGCTTCCTTCTGTGGCATTCTTCCTGTATTTTATTTCCTTTTTGCTCTTATTGACAAAGCGAAGCCCATCTAATTATGAAGCGCTGTGGAGAAGTTAATCAGTTAATTGTTTTAAGTCATTTTTCAAGAAATAAAGCCAAAAAATCTCTGTCTAGTTCAAACTTCTACCCTCTTTTATCATATGTGACAGTAAACTGAATAACATTTGGTTTTTGGAGTGTTGTTCAGACAAAACAAGACATTTTAAGATGACAGGTTGGCTTTTAGGAGAATATGATGTAATTTTTCACTTTTTTCTGACTGATTAATCAGCAGATTGATCCATAATGAACCCTACATACATGTGGTCCTCTGACAGTCCATGTGTTAAGTGTATGTGTGTGTGTGTGTGTGTGTGTGTGTGTGTGTGTGTAGATGAGGACTCGGAGCCCCTCCAGAAGAAACTGCGTCTCTCTACAGACGAGCAGGAAGACTCGGACACGCCTCAGTTCTCTGTGGTCACCTTACCGAGTGAGACACATTTTACATTCGCATCACTGACATAATCTTTAACCCCAACATCCACCCGGACCTCAATGACACCGCCAGCAACACCAACAGTTACAACAAAACCTCAAACTTCCCTTTGGAGAAGGAATCAATTTAATCCTCCAGTGCTGAGTATTAATTGGGCTGTAATTGAATTAACTCGTTGAAATGAGCCTCATTGATCTGAATGTAAGACTGCTAATATTATGTTTTACATTTTAAATAAAGTTTGGTTGAGCCACTTATCAGACTCTCTTCCTCCTCCTCAGTGTCGGAGAACAACGAAGGCTTCGAGGTGACGATGACGGCCACAGCGGAGGCCGATCTGTCGGAGGAAGGCGTCGCTCAGATTCAGGTAAGATAAAGACCCTTTATCTTTATAATGCATTGAATGCAGTAAAATGTCCCTGTGACTGTTCTCTTGTTCTCCTGGATTTTACTGTTGGAGCTGGTTGAGCTTCATTTTAACTAATGATTCTTTTCATTCTGGATCAATCAGCTGATTATTTCCTCCATTAATCGATCGTTCGGTTTGGAAACATTGTGAAAATAGTGAGAAATGTGGTGACGATGAGGCCAAAGTGACGCCTTCACAGTGTTTGTTTAGTCCAAAGCTCCACATTATTACAAACACATTCAGATCATTCAGAGGAAAAGCAGCAAATCAAACATCTGAAGCTCAAACATCAAATGATTTTACAGCTAAAATGACTTAAAAGATTCATTTTCTGTAACTCAACTAATTGATTAATCAACTAATCGTTTCAGCTGCTCTTGTATAAACTGAAAAATATTGACAGAAGTAAATTGTATCTGGGATCTTTTATTTTTAGGACTTTCTCTTATCTCAGTCAGTTAGGAGCTACTTCAGGATGTTTTATTAAACGGTCCCAGATATCCACCCAAACTCTAACATGTGACACAGTGAGACAAACCAAACCTCATTCAAAAATGTGAGAAATTAAGCTGGAAACAGGGATTGTTATACAATTACGTTTTTGTTCAATAAATTCTTCAGATGAATATTCGATGATCAAACCTGCGTTTTCGATTAATTTTCTTTCAATGACCAAACAATTAATGGACTTATTGTTTCAGCACTGCTTTTAGTTTACTTATAAATACCTGTGTGTGTGTGTGTGTGTAGATTCTGCAGGAGGATGAGGACTCGCTCTCGCCCAATCAGAAGACAGAGGTGTCACCTGTCAGTCAGGCCTGGTTCACTACCAAAGAAGACAAAGACACACTGGCTAACAAAGGTACACACGAAGGGCCGAATGGAGACTGAAGGAAGACCTGCAGACGCTACTCAGGGCTGAACCACCCTGCATGTTTCTGGGTCAGAAACACAAGATTTAATGTGTATTTTTAGTTCTCTAAAAGTTTAGCGATGATGTTGCGTGCTCTGTTCAACGTTTGTTCAGGTCATAAGTGGAAACAGGGCATGTGGTCTAAAGAGGAGATCGACATTCTGATGAGCAACATCGATCGATACGTAAAGGTGCGTTTCTTTTCTTTTTTCCGCCCGAAGACGTTCTCTCTACACGTCAAACACATTTTGCACGACTGCCTCCTCGTGTGTTTCAGGGCCGCGGCATCGACGACCCGGCGGAGATCATTTTTGAGATGTCCAAAGAGGAGAGGAAGGATTTCTACCGCTCGGTGGCTCTGGGCCTAAACAGGCCGCTGTTCGCAGTTTACAGACGAGTTCTGCGAATGTACGACAACCGAAACCACGTCGGCAAGTGAGTTTACGAGGAAAAGATGGCGCAAAGATCATCGCAGCTCTACTGTTTCCTCAGTTTGAATAGAGATTTGCTTGTTTTCCTCTCTAAGGTACACTCCTGACGAGATAGAGAAGCTGAAAGCGTGAGTGAAACCTCTGAGTCCGTTACATTAACGTAGTTTTAAGTCGACTCGAGTGTTGATGCTGATGTCTGTTTGTGTTCAGGCTGAGGGTGAAACACGGGAACGACTGGGCGACTATCGGAGCAGCTCTGGGCCGCAGCGCCTCGTCCGTCAAAGACCGCTGCCGACTGATGAAGGACACATGCAACACGGGTACAGGCCTGTGTGTGTGTGTGTGTGAAATTATGGGATATGAGCTTCTTTTCTCCTTCAGCCAGTGCAGAGATCAAGACGTGAATCACACAGCTTTGGATTTTTTTGGAAGATGTATCTATTACTTTGCAGGAGCTAGGCTAGCAGTTTCCCCCTGCTTCCAGTCTTTGTGCTAAGCTAAGCTAAACACACCCTGGATCTACCTCTGAAGTGGGCACACGCAGATTAAACTGATTTTCATCTATAGTACGTCTGGATAAGATGCAAACAAGAGGATGCAAACTTCAGACTGTGTTCACACTGCGCTTGTTTCATTTACATGTCTCCTGTTCTGGTGTTGTCAGACGGCTGAAGGAGAAAAGATGACGTGGTGATTTAATTGAGGCATTTATGGCAGAAGAAGCAAGTTTCTAATATGAATTGATGGGTTGTGTGATTTGTGTCCTCTGTTTCAGTTTGTTGTGCTGCACTTGTTTGGGTTTTGGCACAAAATGATCAGATTTTTAATGACTTTTGGTTCTGTGTGAATTCTCAGTTCAAGTCTTCTTAGTTTTGTTTGTAACTTTATTTTTATGTGAAATTCTCTTCGTGTGTCGTCTTTTTGTCAAACAGGCAAATGGAGCGAGGACGAGGAGAGACGTCTCGCCGAGGTCGTGTACGAGATAGCGGGCGTGTCGCCGGGGTCGGCGGTCACGGGAGGTGTTTCCTGGGCGACGGTCGCCGATAAGGTTCGCACGCGCTCAGAGAAACAGTGTCGGTCGAAGTGGCTGAACTACCTGAACTGGAAGCACAGCGGAGGAACGGAGTGGATGAAGGAGGACGACCTCAGCCTCATACGCAGGTGTGTGTGTGCGTGTGTGTGTGTGCACGCTAGCATAAATATACCCTCATTCTAAACTACATGAATCTGTATCGCTGTGTTTCAGGATATCGGAGCTGGAAGTGGAGGACGAGAATGAGATAAAGTGGGAGGATCTTGCAGGCGGGTGGAGCAGCGTCCGCTCGCCTCAGTGGCTGCGATCCAAGTGGTGGAGCATCAAGAGACAAGTAGCCAATCACAAGGAGATCCCCTTCAGCGGTACACACACACACACACAAAGTATCCATGTAAAAATACTCCATTACAAGTAAAAATCCTGCATTCAAAGTACTCATAATTCTGAAAAATGTCCCCTGTGACTGATATATTGTTAAAAATTATTATTAGATTGTCAATACTGAAGCATCAATGTTAGAGCAGCGACCAGTGGTTTCCAACCGAGGGGTCGGGCCCCTCCAAAGGGTCACTGGAAATATCTGAGGGGTCCTGAGAGAAAACAAAGTTCTGTTTTCAGTTTTCAGACTTTTCTCTCATCGTTGCTTTTTATAAAATGTCGCATAATTTCAGCTAAATAAAACCATGAAATTGTCTTTAGTGGAACTTCTAACAACTCAAAACGACTGAGAAACTCCAGTTTAATCTCTCACACTGCACCGTTTTTTAAAGTAAAGTCTTAATCTGAAAAGTAACCAGTGATAGCAGCTGTCGGAGAGTCGAAAGTTGCATGAAATGAAAATACTCAAGTAAAGTATCTCAGAATTGTACATAACTGTTGATGCTCAAACATGTGTGTATGTGTGTGTCTCCAGTCCTCCTGAAGGGTCTCCAGGAGCTGATGGCATCCTCACAGACATCATCAGGACCAGGAAGTCCCTCCTCCTCCTCCCTCCAGATACGACTCACCCGATTGGAGGAGAGCGGCGGCAGCCCCGCCCCCAGCTCTGTGGCCGCCCTTCAGATTCCCGTACAGATCCCGCTGCAGATCACACACCTGGGTGAGGCTCCCTGCAGCGTCGGTGTGTTGTGCTGTGGCGGTAAAGTGCTGCTCTACGCTGACGATAAACACTTTTACGCTCCAGCTGTGTGTTGGACTGAGCTTCGTCCTATTTGTTCGTCTGTAAACGTATAAATGGAGGATTTCTGACCGTGGATCTCTGTGTGTTTCCCTCAGCCTCAGATTCGTCAGCAGCAGCCAGCGACAGTGAAACCATCACTCTGAACACAGGAGCCCTGCAGACCTTCGAGATCCTGCCTGTAAGGACAACACAGGATCGTTCCATAGCATTACATCACAGTTACACAGTATAAATACAGATAAGAGGACTTTAAACAAGCTGCTCTGTGGTTGAACTGATTACAGTTACTGATGTTTGTGTTATTTCTTTTCCAGTCCTTCCACCTGCAGCCCACCGGCACCCCGGGCACCTACTACCTCCAGACGACGTCCAATCAGGGCCTGCCGCTCAGCCTCTCCACCGGTCAGGGCCTTCCGCTCAGCTTAGGCAATAACAGCACGGTTACCCTGACGACGGGCTCGTCTCCCTCGTCACACGAACACATCATCCTTCACAGCCTGTCGGTCAGTTTCAAATCAGTGTTTGTGGGGATTTCAGTGCGGCCATGTTTGTTTGTACAGCAGGTAACGTGTGTGTGTGTGTGTTCCACCTCCTCAGTCGGACAGCCTCTGCTCCAGCGATGGGGTCATCATCCAGACGGTCACCTCTGACCCTGCATCTTCAGACCCCCTCAGCCAATCACAGCTGGTTGTGGAGGCGGAGGGGCGGGACCAGGACGACCGCCTCCAAGCCACGAGTCTCCTGGAGGGTTCGGAGAACCCGGAAACTCAGGAGCCAATGACGGATGGCTTTAGTGACAAGGTATAAACATAGACCTTCAATGTTTTATTTAAACCAAATTATAAACATAAAGTTTTGAGTCCAGATCCTTTATTCACTTTCTGACGGAGTTAACTTTATAAACGTCACTCAAACAAGCTCTGACAGACATGAATCCTAACCAGAGTGTTTGTGTGTGTCAGGAGCTCAGTTCCTCCTCTGTTGAGGCTCCAGTGGTGCATTCTGGGATAACATCTGGCAGTGCTGTGTTGATTGTGTCTCCTCCCAACATCAGCAGTACACTGACAGGTAACACACACACACGCACGCGCACACACACACACACACACTTTGTGTTGCAGCTATTAGCTATAAAGATATTATGAGTAATTGACTTTGCAGGGGGGTTATACTGACCTCTGACCTCTATGCCGCTTGACATTTTTCTACATTGGTGCAAAAGACTCAGTGGAGGTGTAAATAAGCAGCTGTTTGAAAACAAGTTCACTCTCATTTTACCCAAGTGGCAAAAAATAATCAGCTGTTGCAGGTTTAACATAATTTGCTAAAGCGGCTAAACGCATCAGAGTTAAGTCGAAGATCTTTCTCTTTGTTCGCTGCATATGTGCTCCATGGAGGCCAAACTGCAGCCCGCTGCCGGTTCTTAAATGGCTCGCAATGAATTTTTTAAAATGAACTAGAATTTTGCTTCAGCGCATTTGTAATAAACTGCACCGTACACACGTTGCACATCCTAGTTTGAACACTAGAGGGCGCTGCCACTTTGAACAACTACTTGACCTACAAAGATGAGGTCAAGGTGATTAAATTAAACATGGCAGAACCGAAGAGACGTACGATAGCGTGAGCGCTGTAGCCTTCAGGAACGTTGGGAAAATTTGTATTTTTATCACAGGGGTCAATGGGAAAAGTGTTAATTTGCATACTTTGCAAGAATCTGTTGTAGTGATTAAAGAGTCTGTCAGACTTACACCTGACATCATCATCATCAGCGCTGTATCAGAGTTTAAAAGCATTCGTTCTCTCTCTCCACTCAGATCCCATCCTGGAGAACCAGGAAGGCTCCGACTGAGCTGGACTCCCATCGTGGCAGGTGGTGATTAAAGGCCGGACGACAGGAGGAGGCTACTTCCTGTCTCCTTCTTCTTCTGTGGTGAAGACCCAGCTGCTGCACAGGACATCTCCACCAACAGCAAAGACGCCACCCGTCTGCTCACACTCCTGTCCTGCTTTAAACCAGGACGTGGACCCGTTTAAAACAGACTTGGCTGTAAATGAAACAGAACTTTTGAATCTGTGTCTGAAGCTTCACACCGAACCCCTGGATGAAATGTGAACGCAGCGCTGCTCGAGCCCGGCCGCCACCGCGTCCTCACAGCCTCTGCAGTGCCAAAGAGACTCTAAACGCCGTGATGGACATGAACTGACCCTCGACCCTGACACACCACATGATCAGACGTACAAATAATTTTCTTTTGACATCATGATAAAATAAACTATTTCAATTTGTTTGTCACTTTTTTTAAATGGTGAACAGGTTGTATGTTAGCACAGAACCTCATTTCTGCCACTTTGACCAAAAAATCCGAACATTAACACCATTCAGGCTGATTTTAACGTCATGATCCCACCAAGAGCTCGTATGTGGGTCATTTCTCGCAAACAGCTCAGTAATAAAAGCAGCTGCAATTACCTGTTTTTCTGTTAACTTGCTGCAGTAATCTAAGTGAAATTGTTATATTTTAAAGTGAATCTCTTGAGTTTTTCTTTGTGTGAAGAGCTGCTTGTCCTTTTATTTTGAAAGTGGAGCCAAAAACGTTTTTGTTCATCTGCTGGACGGAAACATTTGGGAACCAAAAACATTGAAAGCTCATTAAATGTCCTCGTCGTGTCGGCAGGTAGCTACAGGTGTTCTGTTCTGAGTTCCTGTTTCAAAGCCCGTGTTTGTTTACATTTTGGCAAATTAGCAACAATAAAAACTTGCTGCAGTAACGATCAGCAGTTCTCGTTTGCAATGTTAAAACAACTGGATTACTTTGATGCTGAAGAAAACTTAAACGTGACGACTCTCAGGTAAATTCTAAAGCATCTATTTTTAATGGAATGGATTTAATGGAGATAATTACACCTCTGGGAACTGTCGATGTAAAATCTCCCATCTTGTTACTAATTTGATGACATCTCTGCCATTTGTTTTACACTTTTTAATACAGAACACTTTATTTGACAGTGTGGAGGTAAACCTGAACGTCTGTCTGATCAGCTTCCCTCTGCTGTCTGAGCAGTTTGAGCTCAGTTTGACAGAAGAAAACCTGATCTTACAGTACAGTCTGCTCAATCTGCTGCTGTTTGAAGTGTAGTTCTTCATGACGAACACAGGGAGGCAGTGTTGTCATGTTTTACCTCTATTGAACTTATTAACTGGCTCACAATCTGATTTAAAAAGTTATTGTCAAGAGTTACTGGAGTAAAAAGTAATCTTGATCCGCTAAATTCAAACAGTCAACTGTGAATATCGGCAGTTTTCTCTAATACACAAAACTTCAAGTCAAAGAAGTAAAAACAGAAATGTTGTACAAATACTCACCAAACTGCACGAGGTGTTAGTGAAACACCTTCACATGTTGTGCTCAGGTGGAAGTTCTGTAGAAAAACTAAATCAGTGTTAGTCGTCTCTTAGTCCTTTCAACATCTAAACACATTCAACACAAAGAAATAATTGAGTCAAAACAAACATATTTCTGAATATCATATTTTCTTCATGGTGTATCCAGAGACCACCTGTGAATTTGTCTCCGTCAGGTTTCTATGACGGCACTTCTGAGCCTGTGGGTACAACCGATTATCAGTTATGAATGTCTGTCTGTCCCCTAGACAATTAAACAAAAATGAGCGATAAGAAACACAAATAATAACCAAGATAATATTTACACTAATGGAGGTCTAAATGTTATCCTGAAATGAGAGAACAGAATATAGACAGGCCCTGTGAACCAGGGACCACATCACCGTTCTGGCCTACAACAATGAAGTGGTCTCCCAACGCCCTCTACAGGAAGTGTGCTGCAGGGTACGTGGGCGGTGAGCTGTTCAGGAAGTGGTTTGTCGGAGCGCCTTCTGCTGAACAAAACCTAAATTTAATTCACCTCCATTGTTTTGGTGTGGTGAGTTTCCTCTCATTCAGAAGAAACCCTTCAGAGTCTGGACGAGACACCCGTCCAACCATGAAGACGTCCTAAAACACAGTTAGCAAAGTGAAATCGTCGCAGTTTAGTTTGGGTTCGGGCATCAAAAATACTTGGTTAAGTTTTACTTTAGTTACTCTACGTATTTTAGTTGCGTACCTGACGTAACTCTAGTGAGTTGCATTTGTTAACTTACGTAAATTACGTGCAAGTATGTTGTGTTAATTAACTTGTGCGTACGTTACGGAAATGACTTGAGCACGGTATGTTAGTTGACGTAATAGTACGTAGCTTAACACATGTTAGTTAGCTTACGCACATAACTTACGTGGAGTAAATGTGTTACTCATGAACTCCAATCTCCTGCGTGAAAGTATGAAGTTTAGTTAGTTAGGGTGGATGAACCTCAGAGAGGTCACAGAGCCTCAGTATTTGACAGTGTGGGAACGAGTCCCATCAACCATCCGGTGCTGCGTGAAGTAGCTCTCTCCGGAGTTTCGTTCACGCTACAGGTCGTGAGTTGTGACTGAGTGAAAGTGTCCTGATCATCGTAATGCAGTGCTGTCAATGTCAAATATGAAGCTACAGCTAGCCGCTGTTAGCTTTAGCATAAAGACTGGAGTGAGCTGCCTCATAACTTATCTATGGTATCGTATCTTAGAAGGTTAATTTGATCTTTTCATTTGACTTTTGACTTATCTCATAATTAAGGAGAAATAAGTGTGAGCTAATATCTTTAGTATCTCATTATTTTGACTCACCACCTCAAAATCAGATTCAGTGTGTCACAAATACACTGTGATTAAAAATGTCTTCATTTCATTTAAGTGTTTGACTTTTTTTTTACTTTTGACTGAATATCTCAGTGTTATGTTGGAAAGTTAAAATTTAGACTTACGATGAGTATTTTTATTGTTGTCGTATTCTTCAAACCAAACTGCAGACTTCAATTTTTGGGCTTGCTCACAGTTTTTCAAACCCAACAGCCAACCAGGAATTAAAGATGCTAGGCTAGGAGCTGATAGCAAGACCATCAACATAATTAGCACATCGCAGTTTTTCTACTTTTAATGTAAACGTTCCTTTGAGAACCAGGCCCGCTGAGCAGTGTTTACCTGTTCACCTCAGGTCAGGTGGGACTCAGTGCGAGCCGGCACGAGGTCTGATGTGTCAGGTGTGACCGAAGCCTGCAGTTACAACAGTTACAACATGGCACACAGGATTATTTCATGAAGCGAGATTTAATATCAAAGAGTACAAAAGTAGAAAAACCCGACATTTGGCAAAAAAAATAAAGTTTGAATGGGGGAAAGTGCAGAAGGACGAGTGAGGACGTTCGCTGACCTCTGACCCCGTGTTAAAAGAAGCCTCTCACACCTGCTGTTTTGTTGTTGAAGCTGCTCTGAACTTGTGTGTATATTCTGTGTATAAATACGTGTACTGTGTACAGATACTGTATGAGCTGTTGCAAGGGTTCAGCTGTCCCACCTCACAGGTTTGACTCACAGTAGTAATTTTAACTGGTGCAATGTCTCTTCCTGACCCCGATCAAAGTTGTGGAGTTATAAGGAGCCTCTTTCTTTCTCTGATTTCTTAGTAAGTTTGCCATCCAGTGGGGGGTCTCAAACCACAGGCTGGGACCTCCTGTCCTGTAGGAATGAACACAGTTTAACCTCCCATCAACCTGAAATAAGCAGAAAGAATGAACGGCTGTATGAACATGCCTGATGCCTCTGGGGTCCCAAATCAAATGCTCGTCATGAGTTCAGGTGATTAATGTGTGGCGTCACCAGGACTCACAGCTCATGTTGTCATTTTAACGCTGCTCTGCTGTAATGCCCTTAAATACCACCCTCTCTAAAAACAGCATTCAGTCCCTGCAAGTGCCACTTTTCAAGCGCTCCTCCTCACATTTAAAATTACACAGTGTAGCTAAACCACACTTAATGAACCTTATCGCCTCCTACGCTCCTTCACATGCTGCAGCATCTCAGCGGGGGGGGCAGAATCCTCAGGCAGCAGAGCTCTGTCCTCCTGTAAGCTCTCCACATACAGTCCTGACTGGAAATCTGTTCATTCCTGTTCTATAGTCTCTACAGAGCAGGGAGGCGGCAGTGTGTCAAACCTCTTCTGAGGTTTCTCTCTGACTTTTCCCTGAAATCAGAACTTTCTCTTATGGAGTTTTTCCTGGTCTCAGAACGGGGCTGGGTTATTATTGGAGAAAAAATAGAAAAACCTCAACCTCTCTCAAGAAATAAGTAACAGTAATAAGGCTCCAACAGATCTGCTGTGGGGTCTGATAACAGCATTATGGCCGAATAAATAGTTTTCTCTTAAACTGCTGCTATCTGCAAACCTGTGTGCAGTAAAAAAAAGTGTGTAAAAGTGAATTTCCACCAACACCTTGACCAATCACTGTCAATAAAGATGGATGATGGGTCTCCACTTCCTCCCACAGGACAAAAATGAAGCCAAAATAATGAGAAAAACGAACACTTGAACTTCCGTCTGTATTGTTATTTATTAGGTAAGAACTACCTAAAATGACCGAAACCATCTTTGTGAAAACTTTTGTGACGTGTACTTTGATTTTTTAGTTTGACTTGTGTCCAATCGGCTCACACGAGGGGGTGGGATTTATGAGCTATACTACAGCCAGCCACCAGGGGGCGATCAAGATGTTTTGGCTTCACTTTTGAGGAGCTGTCAAGTCGTCCATCTTTATATAGAGTCATTGGGCTTGGTCTCATGTGGCTTCACAAAAGACGAAGCTGGCTAGGTAGCAAGCTAGCTTAGCCACTTTGACAGCCCCAGAATGCTAGCCTGTTAGCTCGCCAGCTACAGTAGTTGGCCAGTAGGCCTTTTACAGAGCAGATGTTTTGACTTAGCACAGGTGTTACTAAACATTGTCAACGGCTACGTTCTGTTCAAGTGTCCCAGTAAACCATGACGCCGTCAAAATGTCTTCTGTGAAAAAGGCCTGTTAGTCCTGTGATGAGTCACTACACCCCTTAGCTCCCAGAACCACATGTTTCTGCTGCGACCAGGGCTTTACAGTCCGCCCTGACTCACCCCGTCACCTTCAAATTACAGTTTGTCAGTGGAGACAAAGCTGGTGATGAGTGCTTTACCCAAATTCCAGGCTTCAAAAATGTCTCTTCAGAAACTTCTGATGGACGCCGTGTTAATGTTTTTTGTTTTCTTGCAGGTGGCTGCGAGCACCAGGCGGCTTCAGTCGATCAGGGATCGTAGCGCCGCCACCAGGCCGAGCCCCACGCCTAGCCCTGTGGACGTGGGCCTGGTGATGGCGCCGCCTGCCTCCAGGTGTAATGTGCTGTTACAGGAAGGGGTGGGGATGGCTTGGGAGAGGTTAACTATTGTGCGGCCGGTCGTCCGGG
Organism: Chelmon rostratus; assembly: GCF_017976325.1. Taxonomy (NCBI): domain Eukaryota; kingdom Metazoa; phylum Chordata; class Actinopteri; order Chaetodontiformes; family Chaetodontidae; genus Chelmon; species Chelmon rostratus. Next base: position 18,709,531 of record NC_055679.1, read on the forward strand.
TAACGCGTCGTAACAGGAAGTCGTGTTTCATGGCGGAATAGTTGTCAGGACCATGTGGGATGTTAAGGGTCTCCGTCAAAACCTCGTGACCCGGGTACGTCACCTGTCAATCACAGAGATCAGAGAGCAGAAGAAAGTTAATGTCACATTTGGACGTTCTTCAGGGTAAAACACAGAATCTACAAACAAAATGTCTTCTTTCAAACTCTCTGCCCATTTGAACTGGTTAGGTTAGATTAGATGAGACAGGAAGTGATGTCATGACTTCAGCTCTTTATACTGAAAACATTAAATCAATCTGCAATTTAATACACTTTTAATCTCATCTGAATTCCACTAGAGTCAAAAAGCTGAGACGACACTTGCTGCTACTCTGCTAAGCTAGTTAGCTCTGTCTGGAGCATCACGACTGGAATTATCTACTGCTTAATGTAGTTTATAAAAACCGAATTATGACAATGCTGCTTCTTTAAAATTGATTTTTTTTCAGTTACAGATGACAACAAAAGAAAAAACAGTTTATTTTGTTTCAGCTTTAGCTAAGGCTAGCATGTTACAATCTCACTAGCTAGCTTTCACTTGACATAGCCAGCTAGCTCTCTTGCTTTAGCTGCCGAGTTGTCCTGTAAATTCACTGCACTGATTAATGCTCAGGAATTTTACGTTTGTACAGATGAATAATTTTTATAAGGTAAAACATTTTAAAAACAGTTTGCTGTTTACTGTGAAGCTGTAGTTTCCTGGCAGCAGCAGTCTGTAGTATTCTCCATCCTGATTGGTCCTGAATGGACACATATTCCTGCGACCTTTGACCTCCACCACTGCATTCTGGACTGGCAGCCCGGAGCCGTCGAACACACGACCTTTGACCCCTGAGCACAAACACATACACGCAGGAAGGTGAATATTAAGTAGATCCTGGTTCAGCTGCAGTTTAATACCAGAGAGACGTGCAGGTAAACAAACAGGTTAAGACACATGGGTGGGTACAAAAGACAGGCAGACAGGTACTGACCCAGGTGGACCTGCTGGATGAAGGCCAGCAGAGCCTTCCTGTTCTCCGTCCACAGAGCAGGAAGTTGTTCAGCTGGAGGAAACTTGCAGCAGGAAACTTCCAGAGTCAACTCAAAACACTGAGCCCACACATAGTTGTAGTCCTGCATCCCACCTGCAAACACACACACACACACACACACACACTCAGATTCAAAGAGAAACTGTGTTTATCTGAATTTAATTCACACACTCTGGCTCAGCAGACACAAGTATTCTTTGTTGTTTGGGTATGAGAGGGTCAGTTTCTTGTGTCCGGCTGCTGCGTTCAGGTTCCTCCGGTGAAGCTGCTGTCAGTGAGGCGATCAGGGTGCAGTGATCAGGTTTCTCCGGCAGAAACCTGAGGAGGCGGATCAGCCATGTTGCTGTCTTCGGAGAGGCTTCTGTGACATAACACTGAGGTCTGTGTCCTCTTGTGTGCACAGAGCAACAGCCGACCGTCCATAGAGACAAACGCTGTGCACAGAGGAAGGCCTGACAGCTGCTCGGACGTCCATCTGAACCACGACGCATCAGTAATAACACGTTGACTAAAAAACCACAAAGCATGCAGCTGCAAATGCAACCTCAATTATATGCATTACACTGTTTGTCCTGCTGTACTCGTATTTTCAGATGTAACTGCAAAATGACCCGACAGACAGAATTTTCTTTGCCTTTTCTCGTCTGCTTCGGCAACATCCACAACGTGATCTGAGGCGCCATGTTTGTCTTCACTCCTGATCCCTTCCTGCCCTGCACGCTGCGAGGACTGCAAGCTAACGCTGGTCTGGCTTTAACGTGAATTCTGACGTGTCTCTCAGCTGAGTCACCAGGACCTTACAAACCACCTACATGAACATAAATAGATGTTTACCCAGAACATTGCTGCTGCTTATGGATTGGCTAAAACACGACCCACTGTATAAATGTCCACTGTTGTTTGTAATAATCAGTTTTCTGGGGTATTTTTGATTCAGTATTTTAAGTTGGAATTTAAATTTAAAAAATTTTACTCTGTAAAAATAAACCTGACTTGAACTGGACATGCTGACCTGACAGAGGATACCACTGGTATCCGTTGGTGATGCCCTCCAGGAACGGTCTGCCGTCGTCACAGCGGTCGCCATGGTGCATGGAGGCGTGGTTGTAGGAGTACACCTTGGCCAGGTGAATGAACACGTCGTCATCGGGGGTGATGCTGGCCCCGCCCACGTGCTCGCTGCCTGAAGAGAGTCGCAGTTTGAACTTTTTATCCTCAAATCTTACACGTAATGGACGTCAAAATGATGTTTCAATGGGAGGCAAGGTGACTTTATTTGTACAACAAATTCATACATAAGGTGATTAAAAATTATATAAAATAAAATATAAAACAGCCTAAAGATTAATTAAAAGGAATCAGTTTGTCCAAATAGAGCCAGTGAAGTTCTGTTTGTCATAAACAGAACCGACGTGTTCTATGTGACCTGTTAATGACAGCGTCTGTGCAGCGTTCATGGTGCAGCAGTTGTAACACTTCTTTACCTTTTTTTCCATCATGAACAAAGATACTCGGAGTAATTTGTTGGAGAACCTAAGGGCTTCACTTTCACCTGTACAGCAGCATCTACCACAGCCAGCAGAGGGCGCCGTTACACTGAACACCTGACCTAACGAATGTTTTTTAACAGGTCGCTGAAAGTTAGTGAAATATTTTGGCTACTTTATATTTCAAACATCAATTCTTATAAATTCTTATATTTTTCTATCTAATTTTGTACATTACATTATGAGAAACATCAGTTTGAGTTCTTTTCTAATCACCTCAGTTTTCTGTAATAATTAGTCTTTTCCTGTCTGTAGAAAGTCAGTTTATTTTTGCATTTGTCGGTTTGCTTGTAGCGGTTATAAGTGAGAAGTGGACAGATTGCCATGACGACAACGACAATGGCTCAGAGATGTTTGTGACATATGAGTTATGAAGACAGTGTTGCAGCTCAGAGTCTCATACAGCAGGATTACTGATTTATCAGGATAACTTTACTGAATAAAACCCGAAATCCACTTAAATCTGGAGGATGGACTTAAATTAAAGAGCTTTTATATCACAAACGGATCCAGAAAACTCCGTAAAGCTGATTTGTCAGACAGGCTGCTGGTTTTCTCTAAATTAAACTTAGCTTGTTGTGTTCTTAAAAGGCGGCGTGCTGAGTTAAAAAAAAGAAAAACAGAATTTGGTTGTGATCGCAGTGTGTGGTCAAGTTGCTTAACTCAACTTGTATATTTATCTGACGCTCGTGGGTCTAAAAGCCTGTTTCCTGTCTCTCTCTCGCTCTGCTCTGCACTCATGTAAAGGAAAACTAATCTTAAAAAACATATAAACCAAACCATGGTCTCTGGATTGTTGGGGACCACCAGGTTTTGTCTTCCTTTCATGGAGTTATTGCCTTGGTGTTGTTTAACTTTGAGCTTCCAGTTTGTTCTGAGAAGCTTTTGAGTTTTGATGTTTCCTCACATGTGGAATCATTCTGCAGTCTGACAGACTGAATGACAGTTTCTGTGTGTGTGTGTGTGTGTGTGTGTGTTTACCTCCGTTGCTGTTGTCATAAGGATAACTGGCTACCAGAGCTCCACCATGAAGGTTGGCAGAGAGAACAAAACTTTCAGTCCTCAACCAGCCAATCACAGCTCTGACCTGAAACACATTACACAGCAAACAGCACAAGCCCGGTGTTACTCTGAACTGTGTTTATTCATGTCAGAAGATTTATTAAATCCCATGAAAAGACCAAAACCAACAACATGTTAGCCCGTCTCACAACACTTTCTGACTTCCTGTCTGTGGCTCTCAGCTCCAAGCCCATTGGTTCCTACTTTAAAAACACCTCATACATATATAGTTTAAAAAAAGCTTCAGTAATTTCCTCAAACAGCTGCTAAATGGCATCAGTATTGATTTCAATCAATGAAAATAGGTTGGAGGTAGAGCAAGTACAGGAAACTTAACAAATATAGATGATCACCAGTTAGGAAGCAATCAGTCCTTAGTCCTTATTTACAGGCTTATAATTGTGTCTGTTGACACTGTCCAGCCTCAGCTGACACACACACACACACACACACACACACACACACACACACACACACACACACACACACAGACAGAAACCAACCTCAGCCTCCCTCTTCCCGTCGTCGGGCTGCTGCTGCCTTCTGAGACCAGCGAAAGCATCCGGGAAGTTCCTGTTCAGATCGATGCCGTTATAGTTGAACCTGAAGCAGACAGGGGGACGGAGACAGACTGGACTGTATGACTGTGGACTGACTCAAGTCCAGGCATGTGGGGCTGTACTGATACGTTAAGCTAAATGCTAACAACGACAAACCTAAAATGCAGATGTTGGCAGATATAATGTTAAAATGTGAGAATTTGCTGCTTTTCTCAGTTTTCTATTTGACCAATCAGTGGCTGGTATATTTTTGTTCTTTTTTGGTCACTTTCTAGACGATTTCTCAGTTCAGTTGGTCCAACACAAACAGCAGCTGCTGCCGAGGCTCCCATGGGCAAGGCAGTCATGTTGAAAAGTGTTTCCCACGGTCTTTTGACGACCTCCAGGAAGTGAGTGTGTCTTTATTTGTACAGCAGAGTCAGAACAGAGCGTTTCACCTCCACAGAGGACAGTTTAGAGAAAGCTTGTGATGCTCACTGAAACGTCAAGAAAAGCAAAAACCAAACGCGAAAAAAAGACAATTAACGACAAGTTCAACACTATTTGTGTTCTCTAAGTCCAGAGCGATCATTGGTCATTATCATATCCAATTATCCCCCAGTGAGGCTCCTTAATTAGTTCCATCAAAGAGACAAAACCACTAAACTACTCACAATATTCAACTTAAAAAACTGTTTGAGGCGCAAAGAGGTAAAGATATCCCACAAAAAGCAAAGATTAGAAAAAAATCAAAAAACTTGACAACAGATTAGTGACAGCGCCCGACTCCACCAAACTCCCAGATAATCCAACCATGGACAAAGAGGTGGAGCGTGGGTGGAGCCGGGGCGGGCTGAGTGAAGCCTGGCTGAGAAATTAGCTATAGAGACCAACAACGTGTTTATGTCATTTAATATGGAGGTCTATGGGGATTGACTCGGTTGTGGAGCCAAGTGGTCATTTGAGGAACTGCAGTTTTTGGCTTAGGCTTCATTTTTTCAGGTTGACGCTTGGATAGAATCGTTTCCGTCAGGAGACATTTTCCTTTAGAATGAGGACTTTTACTTTTGACACTTCAAGTACATTTTGTTGATAATTTTTGTGTACTTTTACTTGTAACTGAGTATTTGTACACCATTGCACT